>NW_024112831.1:0-15632 GCF_003073215.2 Triticum urartu | reverse complement strand
AAAAACCTCTCCGACAATCGGAGTGACAAATCCTAATCTCGAAATACGCCAACCAAACATTCACCTTTGGAGACACCTGTAGAGCTCCTTTATAATCACCCAGTTACGTTGTGACATTTGGTAGCACACAAAGTGTTCCTCCGGTAAACGGGAGTTGCATAATCTCATAGTCATAGGAACATGTATAAGTCATGAAGAAAGCAATAGCAACATACTAAACGATCAGGTGCTAAGCTAATGGAATGGGTCATGTCAATCACATCATTCTCCTAATGATGTGATCCCATTAATCAAATGACAACACATGTCTATGGTTAGGAAACATAACCATCTTCGATTAACGAGCTAGTCAAGTAGAGGCATACTAGTGACGTTTGGTTTGTCTATATATTCACACAAGTATTATGTTTCCGGATAATACAATTCTAGCATGAATAATAAACATTTATCATGATATAAGGAAATAAAATAATAACATTATTATTGCCTCTAGGGCATATTTCCTTCAGTCTCCCACTTGCACTAGAGTCAATAATCTAGATTACACAGTGATGATTCTAACTCCCATGGAGCTTTGGTGCTGATCATGTTTTGCTCGTGGAAGAGGCTTAGTCAACGGGTCTGCTACATTCAGATCCGTATGTATCTTGCAAATCTGTATGTCTCCCACCTGGACTAGATCCCAGATGGAATTGAAGCGTCTCTTGATGTGCTTGGTTCTCTTGTGAAATCTGGATTCCTTTGCCAAGGCAATTGCACCAGTATTGTCACAAAAGATTTTCATTGGACCCGATGCACTAGGTATGACACCTATATCGGATATGAACTCCTTCATCCAGACTCCTTCGTTTGCTGCTTCCGAAGCAGCTATGTACTCCGCTTCACATGTAGATCCCGCCACAACGCTTTGTTTAGAGCTGCACCAACTAACAGCTCCGCCGTTTAATGTAAACACGTATCCGGTTTGCGATTTAGAATCGTCCGGATCAGTGTCAAAGCTTGCATCAACGTAACATTTATGATGAGCTTCTTTGTCACCTCCATATATGAGAAACATATCCTTAGTCCTTTTCAGGTATTCCAGGATGTTCTTGACCGCTATCCAGTGATCCACTCCTGGATTACTTTGGTACCTCCATGCTAGACTTACAGAAAGACACACATCAGTTCTGGTACACAGCATTGCATACATGATAGAGCCTATGGCTGAAGCATAGGGAACATCTTTCATTTTCTCTCTATCTTCTGCATTGGTCGGACTTTGAGTCTTACTCAATTTCACACCTTGTAACACAGGCAAGAATCCTTTCTTTACTTGATCCATTTTGAACTTTTTCAAAACTTTGTCAAGGTATGTGCTTTGTGAAAGTCCAATTAAGCGTCTCGATCTGTCTCTATAGATCTTGATGCCCAATATGTAGCCAGCTTCACCGAGGTCTTTCATTGAATTTTTTTATTCAAGTATACTTTTATGCTATCCAGAAATTCTATATCATTTCTGATTAGTAATATGTCATCTACATATAATATCAGAAATGCTACAGAGCTCCCACTCACTTTCTTGTAAATACAGGCTTCTCCAAAAGTCTGTATAAAACAAATGCTTTGATCACACTATCAAAGCGTTTATTCCAACTCCGAGAGGCTTGCACCAGTCCATAAATGGATCACTGGAGCTTGCACACTTTGTTAGCTCCCTTTGGATCGACAAAACCTTCCGGTTGCATCATATATAACTCTTCTTCCAGAAATCCATTCAGGAATGCAGTTTTGACATCCATCTGCCAAATTTCATAATCATAAAATGCGGCAATGCTAACATGATTCGGACAGACTTAAGCATCGCTAAGGTGAGAAGGTCTCATCGTAGTCAATCCCTTGAACTTGTCGAAAACCTTTGCGACAAGTCGAGCTTTGTAGACAGTAACATTACCGTCAGCGTCAGTCTTCTTCTTGAAGATCCATTTATTCTCAATTGCTTGCCGATCATTGGGCAAGTCAACCAAAGTCCATACTTTGTTCTCATACATGGATCCCATCTCAGATTTCATGGCTTCAAGCCATTTTGCGGAATCTGGGCTCACCATCGCTTCTTCATAGTTCGTAGGTTCATCATGATCTAGTAGCATGACTTCCAGAACAGGATTACCGTACCACTCTGGTGCGGATCTTACTCTGGTTGATCTACGAGGTTTAGTAGTATCTTGTTCTGAAGTTTCATGATCATTATCATTAGCTTCCTCACTAATTGGTGTAGGTGTCATAGAAACAGGTTTCTGTGATGTACTACTTTCCAATAAGGGAGCATGTACAGTTACCTCATCAAGTTCTACTTTCCTCCCACTCACTTCTTTCGAGAGAAACTCCTTCTCCAGAAAGTTCCCGAATTTAGCAACAAAAGTCTTGCCTTCGGATCTGTGATAGAAGGTGTATCCAATAGTTTCCTTTGGATATCCTATGAAGACACATTTCTCCGATTTGGGTTCGAGCTTATCAGGTTGAAGCTTTTTCACATAAGCATCGCAGCCCCAAACTTTCAGAAACGACAACTTTGGTTTCTTGCCAAACCATAGTTCATAAGGCGTCGTCTCAACGGATTTTGATGGTGCCCTATTTAACGTGAATGCGGCCATCTCTAGAGAGTATCCCCAAAACGATAGTGGTAAATCAGTAAGAGACATCATAGATCACACCATATCTAGTAAAGTACGATTACGACGTTCGGACACACCATTACGCTGTGGTGTTCCGGGTGGCGTGAGTTGCGAAACTATTCCACATTGTTTCAAATGTACACCAAACTCGTAACTCAAATATTCTCCTCCACGATCAGATCGTAGGAATTTTATTTTCTTGTTACGATGATTTTCAACTTCACTCTGAAATTCTTTGAACTTTTCAAACGTTTCAGACTTGTGTTTCATTAAGTAGATATATACCCATATCTGCTTAAGTCATCAGTGAAGGTGAGAAAATAATGATATCCGCCACGAGCCTCAACATTCATCGGACCACATACATCTGTATGTATGATTTCCAACAAATCTGTTGCTCTCTCCATAGTACCGGAGAACGGTGTTTTTGTCATCTTACCCATAAGGCACGGTTCGCAAGTACCAAGTGATTCATAATCAAGTGGTTCCAAAAGCCCATCAGTATGGAGTTTCTTCATGCGCTTTACACCGATATGACCCAAACGGCTGTGCCACAAATAAGTTGCACTATCATTATCAACTCTGCATCTTTTGGCTTCAACACTATGAATATGTGTGTCACTACTATCGAGATTTAATAAGAATAGACCACTCTTTAAGGGTGCATGACCATAAAAGATATTACTCATATAAATAGAACAACCATTATTCTCAGATTTAAATGAATAACCGTCTCGCATCAAACAAGATCCAGATATAATGTTCATGCTTAACGCTGGCACCAAATAACAATTATTTAGGTCTAATACTAATCCCGAAGGTAGATGTAGAGGTAGCGTGCCGACTGCAATCACATCGACTTTGGAACCATTTCCCACGCGCATCGTCACCTCATCCTTAGCCAATCTTCCCTTAATCCGTAGTCCCTGTTTCGAGTTGCAAATATTAGCAACAGAACCAGTATCAAATACCCAGGTGCTACTGCGAGCATTAGTAAGGTACACATCAATAACATGTATATCACATATACCTTTGTTCACCTTGCCATCCTTCTTATCCGCCAAATACTTGGGGCAGTTCCGCTTCCAGTGACTAGTCTGCTTGCAGTAGAAGCACTCTGTTTCAGGCTTAGGTCCAGGTTTGGGTTTCTTCTCTTGAGTAGCAACTTGTTTGCTGTTCTTTTTGAAGTTCCCCTTCTTCTTCCCTTTGCCCTTTTTCTTGAAACCAGTGGTCTTGTTGACCATCAACACTTGATGCTCCTTCTTGATTTCTACCTCCGCAGCTTCCAGCATTGCGAAGAGCTCGGGAATAGTCTTATTCATCCCTTGCATATTATAGTTCATCACAAAGCTCTTGTAGCTTGGTGGTAGTGATTGGAGAATTCTGTCAATGACGCAATCATCTGGAAGATTAACTCCCAATTGAATCAAGTGATTATTATACCCAGACATTTTGAGTATATGCTCACTGACAGAACTGTTCTCCTCCATCTTGCAGCTATAGAACTTATTGGAGACTTCATATCTCTCAATCCGGGCATTTGCTTGAAATATTAACTTCAACTCCTGGAACATCTCATATGCTCCATGACGTTCAAAACGTCGTTGAAGTCCCGATTCTAAGCCGTAAAGCATGGCACATTGAACTATCGAGTAGTCATCAGCTTTGCTCTGCCAGACGTCCATAACATCTGGTGTTGCTCCAGCAGCAGGCCTGGCACCCAGCGGTGCTTCCAGGACGTAATTCTTCTGTGCAGCAATGAGGATAATCCTCAAGTTACGGACCCAGTCCGTGTAATTGCTACCATCATCTTTCAACTTTGCTTTCTCAAGGAACGCTTTAAAATTCAACGGAACAACAGAGCGGGCCATCTATCTACAATCAAACATAAACAAGCAAGATACTATTAGGTACTAAGTTCATGATAATGTTAGGTTCAATTAATCATATTAATAAAGAACTCCCACTTAGATAGACATCCCTCTAATCTTCTAAGTGATTACGTGATCCAAATCAACTAAACCATGTCCGATCATCACGTGAGATGGAGTAGTTTCATTGGTGAACATCGCTATGTTGATCATATCTACTATATGATTCACGCTCGACCTTTCGGTCTCCGGTTCCGAGCCAATATCTGTATATGCCTGGCTCGTCAAGTATAACCTGAGTATTCCGCGTGTGCAACTGTTTTGCACCCGTTGTATTTGAACGTAGAGCCTATCACACCCGATCATCACGTGGTGTCTCAGCACGAAGAACTTTCGCAACGGTGCATACTCAGGGAGAACACTTCTTGATAATTAGTGAGAGATCATCTTAAAATGCTACCGTCAATCAAAGCAAGATAAGATGCATAAAAGATAAACATCACATGCAATCAATATAAGTGATATGATATGGCCATCATCATCTTGTGCTTGTGATCTCCATCTGCGAAGCACCATCGTGATCACCATCGTCATCGGCGCGACACCTTGATCACCATCATAGTATCGTTGTCGTCTCGCCAATCTTATGATTCCACGACTATCGCCACCATTTAGTGATAAAGTAAAGCATTACAGCGCAGGTGTATTGCATACAATAAAGCGACAACCATATGCTCCTGCCAGTTGCCAATAACTCGGTTACAAAACATGATCATCTCATACAATAAAATTTAGCATCATGTCTTGACCATATCACATCACAACATGCCCTACAAAAACAAGTTAGACGTCCTCTACTTTGTTGTTGCAAGTTTTACGTGGCTGCTACGGGCTTAAGCAAGAACCAATCTTACCTATGCATCAAAACCACAACGATAGTTTGTCAAGTTGGTGCTGTTTTAACCTTCGCAAGGACCGGGCGTAGCCACACTTGGTTCAACTAAAGTTGGAGAAACTGTCACCCGCTAGCCACCTTTGTGCAAAGCACGTCGGGAGAACCGGTCTCGCGTAAGCGTACGTGTAATGTCGGTCCGGGCCGCTTCGTCCAACAATACCGCCGAACCAAAGTATGACATGCTGGTAAGCAGTATGACTTATATCGCCCACAACTCACTTGTGTTCTACTCGTGCAAATAACATCAACACATAAAACCTAGGCTCGGATGCCACTGTTGGGGAATGTAGTAATTTCAAAAATTTTCCTACGCACACGCAAGATCATGGTGATGCATAGCAACGAGAGTGTGATCTACGTACCCTTGTAGACCGACAGCGGAAGCGTTAGCACAACGCGGTTGATGTAGTCGTACGTCTTCACGGCCCGACCGATCAAGCACTAAAACTACGGCACCTCCGAGTTCTAGCACACGTTCAGCTCGATGACAATCCCCGGACTCCGATCCAGCAAAGTGTCGGGGAAGAGTTCCGTCAGCACGACGGCGTGGTGACGATCTTGATGTATTACCGTCGCAGGGCTTCGCCTAAGCACCGCTACAATATTATCGAGGATTATGGTGGAAGGGGGCACCACACACGGCTAAGAATATGATCACGTGGATCAACTTGTGTGTCTAGGGGTGCCCCCTGCCTCCGTATATAAAGGATCAAGGGGAGGAGGCCGGCCGGCCCCTATTGGCGCGCTAGGAGGAGTCCTCCTCCTAGTAGGAGTAGGACTCCTACTAGGAGGGGGAAAGAAGTGGGGAGGGAGAAGGAAAGGGGGTGCCGCCCCCCCCTCTCCTAGTCCAATTCGGACCAGGGGGGAGGAGGCGCGCGGCCCACCTTTGGCTGCCCCTCTCTCTCCACTAAGGCCCATATGGCCCATTACTTCTCCCCGGGGGGGGAGGGGTTCCACTAACCCTCCGGCTCTCCGGTTTTCTCCGAAATCACCCGGAACACTTCCGGTGTCCGAATATAGCCGTCCAATATATCAATCTTTATGTCTCGACCATTTCGAGACTCCTCGTCATGTCCGTGATCACATCCGGGACTCCGAACTAACTTCGGTACATCAAAACTCATAAACTCATAATATAACTGTCATCGAAACCTTAAGCGTGCGGACCCTACGGGTTCGAGAACAATGTAGACATGACCGAGACACGTCTCCGGTCAATAACCAATAGCGGAACCTGGATGCTCATATTGGCTCCTACATATTCTACGAAGATCTTTTTGAAGGAAATATGCCCTAGAGGCAATAATAAAGTTATTATTTATTTCCTTATATCATGATAAAAGTTTATTATTCATGCTAGAATTGTATTAACCGGAAACATAATACATGTGTGAATACATAGACAAACAGAGTGTCACTAGTATGCCTTTACTAGACTAGCTTGTTAATCAAAGATGGTTATGTTTCCTAACCATGGACAAAGAGTTGTCATTTGATTAACAGGATCACATCATTAGTTGAATGATCTGATTGACATGACCCATTCCATTAGCTTAGCACCCGATCGTTTAGTATGTTGCTATTGCTTTCTTCATGACTTATACATGTTCCTATGACTATGAGATTATGCAACTCCCGTTTGCCAGAGGAACACTTTGTGTGCTACCAAACGTCACAACGTAACTGGGTGATTATAAAGGAGCTCTACAGGTGTCTCCAAAGGTGCATGTTGGGTTGGCGTATTTCGAGATTAGGATTTGTCACTCCGATTGTCGGAGAGGTATCTCTGGGCCCTCTCGGTAATGCACATCACTTAAGCCTTGCAAGCATTGCAACTAATGAGTTAGTTGCAGAATGATGTATTACAGAACGAGTAAAGAGACTTGCCGGTAACGAGATTGAACTAGGTATGGGATACCGACGATCGAATCTCGGGCAAGTAACATACCGATGACAAAGGGAACAACGTATGTTGTTATGCGGTCTGACCGATAAAAGATCTTCGTAGAATATATAGGACCAATATGAGCATCCAGGTTCCGCTATTGGTTATTGACCGGAGACGTGTCTCGGTCATGTCTACATTGTTCTCGAACCCGTAGGGTCCGCATGCTTAAGGTTACGATGATAGTTATATTATGAGTTTATGCATTTTGATGTACCGAAGGTTGTTCGGAGTCCCGGATGTGATCACGGACATGACGAGGAGTCTCGAAATGGTCGAGACATAAAGATTGATATATTGGAAGCCTATGTTTGGATATCGGAAGTGTTCCGGGTGAAATCGGGATTTTACCGGAGTACTGGGAGGTTACCGGAACCCCCTGGGAGCTATATGGGCGTAAGTGGGCCTTAGTGGAAAAGAGAAGGAGCAGCCCAAGATGGGCCACGCGCCCCTCCCCTCCCTTGGTCCGAATAGGACAAGGAGAGGGGGCCGGCCCCCCTCTCTCTTTTCCCCCCTCCGCGAATCCTATTCCAACTAGGATTTGGGGGGGGGGGGAATCCTACTCCCAGAGGGAGTAGGACTCCTCCTGGCGCGCCTCTCCTAGGCCGGCCGAACCCCCCCTTGAGCCTTTATATACGGAGGCAGGGGCACCCCAGAGAAACACAAGTTGATCCACGTGATCATATTCTTAGCCGTGTGCGGTGCCCCCTTCCACCATAGTCCTCGATAATATTGTAGCGGTTCTTAGGCGAAGCCCTGCTGCAGTAGTACATCAAGATCATCACCACGCCGTCGTGCTGACGGAACTCTTCCCCGACACTTTGCTGCATCGGAGTCCGAGGATCGTCATCGAGCTGAACGTGTGCTAGAACTCGGAGGTGCCGTAGTTTCGGTGCTTGATCGGTCGGGCCGTGGAGACGTACGACTACATCAACCAAACACTTCCGTTGTCGATCTACAAGGGTACGTAGATCATACTCTCCCCTCTCGTTGCTATGCATCACTATGATCTTACGTGAGCGTAGGAAATTTTTTGAAATTACTACGAAACCCATCAGTGGCATCCGAGCCTAGGTTTTATATGTTGATGTTATATGCACGAGTAGAACACAAGTGAGTTGTGGGCGATATAAGTCATACTGCTTACCAGCATGACATACTTTGGTTCGGCGGTATTGTTGGATGAAGCGGCCCGGACCGACATTACGCGTACGCTTACGCAAGACGTTCTCCCGACGTGCTTTGCACAAAGGTGGCTAGCGGGTGACAGTTTCTCCAACTTTAGTTGAACCGAGTGTGGCTACGCCCGGTCCTTGCGAAGGTTAAAACAGCACCAACTTGACAAACTATCGTTGTGGTTTTGATGCATAGGTAAGATTGGTTCTTGCTTAAGCCCGTAGCAGCCACGTAAAACTTGCAACAACAAAGTAGAGGACGTCTAACTTGTTTTTGCAGGGCATGTTGTGATGTGATATGTCAAGACATTGATGCTGAGACACCACGTGATGATCGGGTGTGATAGGCTCTACGTTCAAATACAACGGGTGCAAAACAGTTGCACACGCGGAATACTAGGTTATACTTGACGAGCCAAGCATATACAGATATGGCCTCGGAACACGGAGACCGAAAGGTTGAGCGTGAATCATATAGTAGATATGATCAACATAGTGATGTTCACCAATGAAACTACTCCATCTCACGTGATGATCGGACATGGTTTAGTTGATTTGGATCACGTAATCACTTAGAGGATTAGAGGGATATCTATCTAAGTGGGAGTTCTTTAAGTAATATGATTAATTGAACCTAAATTTATCATGAACTTAGTACCTGATAGTATCTTGCTTGTTTATGTATGATTGTAGATAAATGGCCCGTGCTGTTGTTCCGTTGAATTTTAATGCGTTCCTTGAGAAAGCAAAGTTGAAAGATGATGGTAGCAATTACACGGACTGGGTCCGTAACTTGAGGATTATCCTCATTGCTGCACAGAAGAATTACGTCCTGGAAGCACCGCTGGGTGCCAGGCCTGCTGCTGGAGCAACACCAGATGTGTATGAACGTCTGGCAGAGCAAAGCTGATGACTACTCGATAGTTCAGTGTGCCATGCTTTACGGCTTAGAACCGGGACTTCAACGACGTTTTGAACGTCATGGAGCATATGAGATGTTCCAGGAGTTGAAGTTAATATTTCAAGCAAATGCCCGGATTGAGAGATATGAAGTCTCCAATAAGTTCTATAGCTGCAAGATGGAGGAGAACAGTTCTGTCAGTAAGCATATACTCAAAATGTCTGGGTATAATAATCACTTGATTCAAATGGGAGTTAATCTTCCAGATGATTGCGTCATTGACAGAATTCTCCAATCACTGCCACCAAGCTACAAGAGCTTTGTGATGAACTATAATATGCAAGGGATGAATAAGACTATTCCCGAGCTCTTCGCAATGCTGAAAGCTGCGGAGGTAGAAATCAAGAAGGAGCATCAAGTGTTGATGGTCAACAAGACCACTAGTTTCAAGAAAAAGGGCAAAGGGAAGAAGAAGGGGAACTTCAAGAAGAACAGCAAGCAAGTTGCTGCTCAAGAGAAGAAACCCAAGTCTGGACCTAAGCTGAAACTGAGTGCTTCTACTGCAAGCAGACTGGTCAGTAGAAGCGGAACTTCCCCAAGTATTTGTCGGATAAGAAGGATGGCAAGGTGAACAAAGGTATATATTATATACATGTTATTGATGTGTACCTTACTAATGCTCGCAGTAGCACCTGGGTATTTGATACTGGTTCTGTTGCTAATATTTGCAACTCGAAACAGGGACTACGGATTAAGCGAAGATTGGCTAAGGACGAGGTGACAATGCGCGTGGGAAATGGTTCCAAAGTCGATGTGAGCGGTCGGCACGCTACCTCTACATCTACCTTCGGGATTAGTATTAGACCTAAATAATTGTTATTTGGTGCCAGCGTTGAGCATGAACATTATATCTGGATCTTGTTTGATGCGAGACGGTTATTCATTTAAATCAGAGAATAATGGTTGTTCTATTTATATGAGTAATATCTTTTATGGTCATGCACCCTTGAAGAGTGGTCTATTCTTATTGAATCTCGATAGTAGTGACACACATATTCATAATGTTGAAACCAAATGATGCAGAGTTGATAATGATAGTGCAACTTATTTGTGGCACTGTCGTCTAGGTCATATCGGTGTAAAGCGAATGAAGAAACTCCATATTGATGGACTTTTGGAACCACTTGATTATGAATCACTTGGTACTTGCGAACCGTGCCTCATGGGCAAGATGACTAAAACGCCGTTCTCCGGAACTATGGAGAGAGCAACAGATTTGTTGGAAATCATACATACAGATGTATGTGGTCTGATGAATGTTGAGGCTCGTGGCAGATATCGTTATTTTCTCACCTTCATAGATGATTTAAGCAGATATGGGTATATCTACTTAATGAAGCATAAGTCTGAAACATTTGAAAAGTTTGAAGAATTTCAGAGTGAAGTTGAAAATCATTGTAACAAGAAAATAAAGTTTCTACGATATGAATGTGGAGGAGAATATTTGAGTTACGAGTTTGGTCTACATTTGAAACAATGCGGAATAGTTTCGCAACTCACGCCACCCGGAACACCACAGCGTAATGGTGTGTCCGAACGTCGTAATCATACTTTACTAGATATGGTGCGATCTATGATGTCTCTTACAGATTTACCGCTATCATTTTGGGGTTATGCTTTAGAGACGGCCGCATTCACGTTAAATAGGGCACCATCAAAATCCGTTGAGACGACGCCTTATGAACTATGGTTTGGCAAGAAACCAAAGTTGTCGTTTCTGAAAGTTTGGGGCTGCGATGCTTATGTGAAAAAGCTTCAACCTGATAAGCTCGAACCCAAATCGGAGAAATGTGTCTTCATAGGATATCCAAAGGAGACTATTGGATACACCTTCTATCACAGATCCGAAGGCAAGACTTTTGTTGCTAAGTTCGGAAACTTTCTAGAGAAGGAGTTTCTCTCGAAAGAAGTGAGTGGGAGGAAAGTAGAACTTGACGAGGTAACTGTACCTGCTCCCTTATTGGAAAGTAGAAGAAATATGCCCTAGAGGCAATAATACAGTTATTATTTATTTCCTTAATCATGATAAATGTTTATTATTCATGCTAGAATTGTATTAACCGGAAACATAATACATGTGTGAATACATAGACAAACAGAGTGTCACTAGTATGCCTCTACTTGACTAGCTCGTTAATCAAAGATGGTTATGTTTCCTAACCATGGAACAAAGAGTTGTTATTTGATTAACGGGATCACATCATTAGTTGAATGATCTGATTGACATGACCCATTCCATTAGCTTAGCACCCGATCGTTTAGTATGTTGCTATTGCTTTCTTCATGACTTATACATGTTCCTATACTATGAGATTATGCAACTCCCGTTTACCGGAGGAACACTTTGGGTGCTACCAAACGTCACAACGTAACTGGGTGATTATAAAGGAGTACTAGGTGTCTCCAAAGGTACATGTTGGGTTGGCGTATTTCGAGATTAGGATTTGTCACTCCGATTGTCGGAGAGGTATCTCTGGGCCCTCTCGGTAATGCACATCACATAAGCCTTGCAAGCATTACTAATAAGTTAGTTGTGAGATGATGTATTACGGAACGAGTAAAGAGACTTGCCGGTAACGAGATTGAACTAGGTATTGGATACCGACGATCGAATCTCGGGCAAGTAACATACCGATGACAAAGGGAACAACGTATGTTGTTATGCGGTCTGACCGATAAAGATCTTCGTAGAATATGTAGGAGCCAATATGGGCATCCAGGTCCGCTATTGGTTATTGACCGGAGAGATTGTCTCAGTCATGTCTACATTGTTCTCGAACCGTAGGGTCCGCACGCTTAACGTTACGATGACAGTTATATGAGTTTATGCATTTTGATGTACCGAAGTTAGTTCGGAGTCCCGGATGTGATCACGGACATGACGAGGAGTCTCGAAATGGTCGAGACATAAAGATTGATATATTGGACGACTATATTCGGACACCGGAAGGGTTAGAAGTTTCGGATAAAACCGGAGCACCGGGGGGTTACCGGAACCCCCCGGGGGGTTAATGGGCCTTATGGGCCTAATGTGGAGAAGAGGAAGGGACTGCCAGGGCAGGCCGCGCGCCCCCTCTCCCCCTAGTCCGAATTGGACAAGGAGGGAGGGGCGGCGCCCCCCCTTTCCTTCTCTCCCTCCACCTCTCCTAGTTGGACAAGGAACGGGAGGGGAGTCCTACTCCCGGTAGGAGTAGGACTCCTCCTGCGCGCCTCCTCTAGGCCGGCCGCACCCCCCCTTGGATCCTTTATATACGGAGGCAGGGCACCCTAGAACACACAAGTTGATCTTCGTGATCGTTCCTTAGCCGTGTGCGGTGCCCCCTTCCACCATATTCCACCTCGGTCATATCGTTTGTAGTGCTTAGGCGAAGCCCTGCGTCGGTAGAACATCATCATCGTCACCACGCCGTTGTGCTGACGAAACTCATCCCCGAAGCTTTGCTGGATCGGAGCCCGGGGAGCGTCATCGAGCTGTACGTGTGCCAAGAACTCGGAGGTGCCGGAGTAACGGTGCTTGGATCGGTCGGATCGAAGACGTACGACTACTTCCTCTACGTTGCGTCAATGCTTCCGTTGCGGTCTACAAGGGTACGTAGACAACACTCTCCCCTCTCGTTGCTATGCATCAATGAACCCAGTGTCCTAGCCTGAGACTAGTGTTTCTACTGCAAAGGACTGTCACTGGAAGCGAACTACCCCAAGTGATTGGCAGATAAGAAGGATGGCAAAGTGAACATAAGTATATTTCATATACATGTTATTGATGTGTACTTTACTAGTGTTTATAGCAACCCCTCAGTATATGATAATAGTTCAGTTGCTAAGATTAGTAACTCGAAACGGGAGTTGCAGAATAAACAGAGACAAGTTAAGGGTGAAGTGACGATGTGTGTTGGAAGTGGTTCCAATATTGATATGATCATCATCGCAGACTCCCTGTACTTTCGAGATTAGTGTTGAACCTAAATAAGTGTTATTTGGTGTTTGCGTTGAGCATGAATATGATTTGATCATGTTCATTGCAATATGATTATTCATTTAAGTTAGAGAACAATTGTTGTTCTGTTTACATGAATAAAACCTTCTATGGTCATACACACCAACGAAAATGGTTTGTTGGATCTCGATTGTAGTGATACACATATTCATAATATTTTAGCCAAAAGATGCAAAGTTAATAATGATAGTGCAACTTATTTGTAGCACTGCCGTTTAGGTCATATTGGTGTAAAGCGCATGAAGAAACTCCATGCTGATGGGATTTTGGAATCACTTGATGCTTGCGAACCATGCCTCATGGGCAAGATGACTAAGACTCCGTTCTCCGGAGCGAGCAACTGACTTATTGGAAATAATACATACTGATGTATGTCCGATGAGTGTTAAGGCTCACGGCAAGTATCGTTATTTTCTGAACTTCACAGATGATTTGAGCAGATATGGGTATATCTACTTGATGACATAAGTCTGAAACATTTGAAAAGTTCAAAGAATTTCAGAGTGAAAGTGGAAAATCATCGTGACAAGAAAATAAAGTTTCTACGATCTGATCGGAGACAAATATTTGAGCTGGGTTCCCTCTCACTTCAGCCCATGGGGCCCCCCGGGATAGGTGGCCCCACCCGGTGGACCCCCGGGACCCTTCCGGTGGTCCCGGTACAATACCGATAACCCCGAAACTTGTCCCGATGGCCGAAACAGCACTTCCTATATATAATTCTTTACCTCCGGACCATTCCGGAACTCCTCGTGACGTCCGGGATCTCATCCGGGACTCCGAACAACATTCGGGTTACTGCATATACATATCTTCACAACCCTAGCGTCACCGAACCTTAAGTGTGTAGACCCTACGGGTTCGGGAGACAAGCAGACATGACCGAGACGACTCTCCGTCAATAACCAACAGCGGGATCTGGATACCCATGTTGGCTCCCACATGCTCCACGATGATCTCATCGGATGAACCACGATGTCGAGGATTAATCAACCCCGTATACAATTCCCTTTGTCAATCGGTATGTTACTTGCCCGAGACTCGATCGTCGGTATCCCAATACCTTGTTCAATCTCGTTACCGGCAAGTCACTTTACTCGTACCGTAATGCATGATCCCGTGACAACCACTTGGTCACCTTGAGCTCTAATGATGATGCATTACCGAGTGGGCCAGTGATACCTCTCCGTCATACGGAGTGACAAATCCCAGTCTCGATCCGTGTCAACCCAACAGACACTTTCGGAGATACCTGTAGTGCACCTTTATAGTCACCCAGTTACGTTGTGACGTTTGTACACCCAAAGCACTCCTACGGTATCCGGGAGTTACACGATCTCATGGTCTAAGGAAAAGATACTTGACATTGGAAAAGCTCTAGCAAACGAACTACACGATCTTGTGCTATGCTTAGGATTGGGTCTTGTCCATCACATCATTCTCCTAATGATGTGATCCCCGTTATCAATGACATCCAATGTCCATAGCCAGGAAACCATGACTATCTGTTGATCAACGAGCTAGTCAACTAGAGGCTTACTAGGGACATATGTTGGTCTATGTATTCACACATGTATTACGATTTCCGGATAATACAGTTATAGCATGAATAAAGACAATTATCATGAAACAAGAAATATAATAATAATGCTTTTATTATTGCCTCTAGGGCATATTTCCAACAGTCTCCCACTTGCACTAGAGTCAATAATCTAGTTACATTGTGATGAATCGAACACCCATGGAATTCTGGTGTTGATCATGTTTTGCCCTAGGGAGAGGTTTAGTCAACGGATCTGCTACATTCAGGTCCGTATGTACTTTACAAATCTCTATGTCTCCATCTTGAACATTTTCACGAATGGAGTTGAAGCGACGCTTGATGTGCCTTGTCTTCTTGTGAAACCTGGGCTCCTTGGCAAGTGCAATAGCTCCAGTGTTGTCACAAAAGAGTTTGATTGGCCCCGACGCATTGGGTATGACTCCTAGGTCGGTGATGAACTCCTTCACCCATATAGCTTCATGTGCTGCCTCCGAGGCTGCCATGTACTCCGCTTCACATGTAGATCCCGCC
>NW_024112830.1:0-16686 GCF_003073215.2 Triticum urartu | reverse complement strand
GTGACGAGGGAGATGGGAGTGCATCTACATACCCTTGTAGATTGCTAAGCGGAAGCGTTCAAGTGAACGGGGTTGATGGAGTCGTACTCGTCGTGATCCAAATCACCGATGATCCTAGCCGAACGGACGGCACCTCCGCGTTCAACACACGTACGGTTGGGAGACGTCTCCTCCTTCTTGATCCAGCAAGGTGAGAGGAGAAGTTGAGGGAAAACTCCGACAGCACGACGGCGTGGTGGTGATGGAGCTCGTGGTTCTCCGGCAGGGCTTCGCCAAGCACTACGGAGGAGGATGAGGTGTTGGAGGAGGAAGAGGCTGCGCCAGGGGAAGGGTGGTCTGCCCTCTCTCTCCCTCACTATATATAGGGGGAAGGGAGGAGGGGGAGGCGCCCTAGGGTTCCCTAGGGGAGGGGCGGCGGCAACAGGGGAAACCCTAGATGGGTTTGGGCGCCCCCCCGCTAGGAAACTTGCCCCCCAAGCTGGGAGGGGCGGCTGCCCTAGGGGTGGCGCCCCCACCTCTCCTGGTTACGTGAGATGGGGTGGGAGGGGCGCTCAGCCCTTAGTGGGCTGATGTGCCCTCTCCCCTTGGCCCATAAGGCCCCCCAACGCTTGCCGGGGCCTCCGAAAACCCCTTTCGGACATGCTGGTCATCACCTGGTACCCCCGGAACAATTCCGGACTCCAATACCCTTCGTCCAATATACCGATCTTCACCTCCGGACCATTCCGGAGCTCCTCGTCATGTCCGGGATCTCATCCGGGACTCCGAACAACCTTCGGTAACCACATACTATTTCCCATAACAACTCTAGCGTCACTGAACCTTAAGTGTGTAGACCCTACGGGTTCGGGAACCATGCAAACATGACCGGGACAACTCTCCGGCCAATAACCAACAGCGGGATCTAGATACCCATGTTGGCTCCCACATGTTCCACGATGATCTCATCGAATGAACCACGATGTCGAGGATTCAATCAATCCCGTATACAATTCCCTTTGTCCAGCGGTATTGTACTTGCCTGAGATTCGATCGTCGGTATCCGATACCTTGTTCAATCTTGTTACCGGCAAGTCTCTTTACTCGTTCCGTAACACATCATCCCGTGATCAACTCCTTGGTCACATTGTGCACATTATGATGATGTCCTACCGAGTGGGCCCAGAGATACCTCTCCGTTTACACGGAGTGACAAATCCCAGTCTCGATTCGTGCCAACCCAATAGACACTTTCGGAGATACCTGTAGTGTACCTTTATAGCCACCTAGTTACGTTGTGACGTTTGGTACACCCAAAGCACTCCTACGGTATCCGGGAGTTGCACAATCTCATGGTCTAAGGAAATGATACTTGACATTAGAAAAGCTTTAGCATAGGAACTACACGATCTTTGTGCTAGGCTTAGGATTGGGTCTCGTCCATCACATCATTCTCCTAATGATGTGATCCCATTATCAATGACATCCAATTGTCCATGGTCAGGAAACCGTAACCATTTATTGATCAACGAGCTAGTCAACTAGAGGTTTACTAGGGACATGGTGTTGTCTATGTATCCACACATGTATCTGAGTTTCCTATCAATACAATTCTAGCATGGATAATAAACGATTATCATGAACAAGGAAATATAATAATAACTAATTTATTATTGCCTCTAGGGCATATTTCCAACAGTCTCCCACTTGCACTAGAGTCAATAATCTAGTTCACATCGCCATGTGATTAACACTCACAGGTCACATCGCCATGTGACCAACATCCAAAGAGTTTACTAGACTCAATAATCTAGTTCACATCACTATGTGATTAACACTCAATGAGTTCTTGGGTTTGATCATGTTATGCTTGTGAGAGAGGTTGTAGTCAACGGGTCTTGCCATATTCAGATCCCTATGTATTTCGCAAAACTTTATATCGTAGATGCTGCTACCACGTTCCACTTGGAGCTATTCCAAATTGTTGCTCCATTATACGTATCCGGTATCTCTACTCAGAGCTATCCGGATAGGTGTTAAGCTTGCATCGACGTAACTCTTTACGTCGAACTCTTTATCACCTCCATAACCGAGAAACATTCCTTATTCCTCTAAGGATAATTTTGACCGCTATCTGGTGATCCAGTCCTAGATCACCTTTGTACCCTCTTGCCAGACATGTGGCAAGGCACACATCAGGTGCGGTACTCAGCATGGCATACCGTATAGAGCCTATGAAAAGAGCATAGGGGACGACCTTCGTCCTTCCTTTTTCTTCTGTCGTGGTCAATCTTTGAGTCTTACTCAGCTTCACACCTTACAACTCAGGTGAGAACCCCTTCTTTGACTGATATATTTTGAACTCTTTCAAAAACATGTCAAGGTGTGCGTTCTTTGAAAGTATCATTAGGCGTCTTGATCTATATCTATAGATCTTGATGCCCAATATGTAAGTAGCTTTATCCAGGTCTTCCTTTGAAAATCACTCTTCAAACAACCGTTTATGCTTTCCAGAAATTCTACATTCATTTCGGATCAACAATATGTCATCCACATATACTTATCAGAAATGTTGTAGTGCTCCCACTCACTTTCTTGTAAATACAAGTTTCTAGCAAACATTGTATAAACCTAAAAGCTTTGATCACTCCATCAAAGCATATATTCCGACTCCGAGATGCTTGCTCTAGTCCATAGAAGGATTGGAGCCAGCATACCTTTTAGCATCCTTAGGATCGACAAAACTTTTGTATCACATACAACTCTTTCTTACGAAAACTGGTAAGAAAACTTGTTTTGACATCCATCTGTCAGATTTCATAATCGAAAAATACAGCTAATGCTAACATGATTCCGACGGACTTAAGCATCGCTACGGGTGAGAAATTCTCATCGTAGTCAACTCCTTGAACTTGT
This sequence comes from Triticum urartu, assembly GCF_003073215.2. Lineage (NCBI taxonomy): Eukaryota > Viridiplantae > Streptophyta > Magnoliopsida > Poales > Poaceae > Triticum > Triticum urartu. Next base: position 13,791 of record NW_024112830.1, on the reverse strand, counting down.
GAAAAGACTCTTTCCCACAAGTCGAGCTTCATAGACGGTAACATTACCGCCCACGTCCGTCTTCTTCTTAAAGATCCATTTATCTCAATGGCTTGCCGATCATCGGGCAAGTCCACCAAAGTCCATACTTTGTTCTGATACATGGATCCTATCTCGGATTTCATGGCTTCTAACCATTTGTCGGAATACGGGCCCACCATTGCTTCTCCATAGCTCGTAGGTTCATTGTTGTCTAACAACATGATATCTAAGACAGGATTACCGTACCACACAGGAGTAGTACATATCCTTATCGACCTACGATGTTCGATAGCAACTTGATCCGAAGCTTCATGATCACTATCATTAACTTCCTCTTCAACAGATGTAGGCGCCACAGAAAACATCTTTCTGTGTTGCATCACTCTCTGGTTGAAGTAAAGGTTCGACAACCTCATCAAGTTCTATCTTCCTCCCACTCAATTCTTTCGAGAGAAACTCCTTCTCGAGAAAGGACCCGTTCTTTAGCGACAAACAATTTGCCTCGGATCTGAGATAGAAGGTGATACCCTGTCGTGGTTCTAACTCTGACAGTGATGTAGGGGGGTGAGTATGGAGAGGCTAGATCTCAGCTATGGAGAGGTTGTAAACACACCAGGATGTACGAGTTCAGGCCCTTCGCGGAGGAAGTAACAGCCCTACGTCTCGGTGCCCGGAGGCGGTCGATTGGATTATAGCGTGTGAATAACAGAGGTGCGAACCCTTGTCTCGGAGGAGGGGGGTGGCTTATATAGAGTGCGCCAGGACCCCGGCCAGCCCACGTTACCAAGGGTTCAATGTACATTAAGGCGGGGCGTTACTGGTAACGCTGGTAATAAAGTGCTATAATGACCATAAAGACTACTTAATAGCCGACCGTTTGCCTGCGGAGTGACTTTAGATCTCCTGGCAGTCGAGTGGTTGGCTTCGTGGTCGAGTGGTAGCTTCCTGGTCGAGTGTCTTGAATCCGTCGAGTGGGATACCTTCAAGTCGATTGAAAGGTGACTTCTTCCAGGGATGTCCTTGGGTAGGGCTCTTAGGACAGGTCCATGCCCCTACCCTAGGTACATAGCTTCATCATTAGCCCCCGAATGGATCGAGGTTCGAGTGGGGAAGGAGTTGGGGGTCCTTCCGACTGGTTCTTAGCGTTTATGAATGTCTTGTACTGGATCAATCGTCACGGATGACGTTGTCAACTTCTTTCGGTCACCTTGATCCATTCTTGGTCTCTCGTCGAGTGAATTTCCTTACTTGTGAAATACCGAGTGCCGGCGCGAGAGGGATCTTCTGTTTGATGAGTTGTTCCGCAGCCCGCAGATTTCGCGGGATTTGAACATCGGGAAGCGAGCGGGACGGGCGCGCCGCAGTAATCGGATGTGATAAGGCGGAAGCTCCTCGATTTCCGTGCCACCTTTTTCGCCACGTACTGCGCGCGCGTCTGCTGCGGGATTTGACGGGATAGCCTGGGCCTACCAGTCAGCCACTCGGAAGCGGCCTCTTATAAGCCGCCGGCTCGGGTTTCCAAACAGTGCTCTCTCCTTTCTTTCTCCCTTCGCAAAGTCCTCCGCCACCTCCGCTCTCACCCTAGCGCCGCAGGCCCGTTCGAGATTTGCCGGCGACGATGGTGAAGGAGCGTTGCTCTGGAGCGCGCGAAGAAGGCGGCGCAGGGGAAAGGGAAGAAGTCCGCTCGGGGCGGATCTTCCTCAAGGACTGCTCTGCCCAGAGGCTGGATCCAGGGCGACTGGATGCCGTCGGTGATTCGGCAGGAAGATCTGATGATATGGTTGAGGGAGGAGTCATTCCTACGAAGCTGCGCGCTCCCGGGGAGAGAAGTCGAGCCCCAACCTCGTGATGGTGAGTGTGTCTCCTCGCCACCCATATCGATCGCGGGTTTTCTCTGCCTCCTCATCCTTTTTTCCGGAGCTTTCTGAACTTCTGAGCGCAGCTCCACCACTTCACTCCCAATTATCGTGTATTTGCTGCTTTCATTTCCTTGTGTGAGGGTTTCTTGGGTTGCCGCCCCCATTGGGGACTCTTTAAGCACATCTTCACTTGCCGTTCCCAATCGGTCAAGAAGGCCAAGTCGAGTGACGAAAGGACGCAGGTGATCCAGCTGTGCGGGGGCCTGGCGATCCAGACGAGGGGAAAAAGTTGTTTTCCATCTATCACTTTCCCAGAGTCGGTCCGTGGTTGGCAGGCGACCTGGTTTTACTGCAAAGACCAGGCGACCCCAGGACAGTCGACTGGGCTTCCCCCTTTCTCTCTCGACCGAGCTCAAAAACCTGCTTCTCTGAAAGTGACGCCGGAAGAAAAGGCCCAAGTCAAAGTGCTGGTTGGTCGAGTGGTTCAGCTTGTCCGCGAGGCGTGACTGGCATGGACTTGCTGGAGGTCTTCCTTCGGAGGCGCATCCAAACCGCTCCAGGCTCGTGACCACCCGATGTGGCTATACTTGGGTCTCAAAGACACCACTCGGATCCACCCGGAGGAGGTCACTGATGAGATGTTGGAGGGGTGGCTGTTGAGCATCACAGGAAACAAAGACAACCCCCGAGGGGCCAGGAGGGTTTCTCCACTCGACAACACATACGAAGTGGACCAGGTCTGACTTTATGCTCCCGACTGAGATCTTGTTTTCTTCATTGGTCTTCTTTGAATTGGTCGATTGACTTTTGTCTTGTCTGTTGTTTTCCAGGAAACTACTGAGATGTACTCGACACCCAACGGGGCACAGGAGCCAACTGAGGAAGGGGAGGCGAGCGGAGGTGAGAGTGGAGATGAACAAGGCGAATGGGAATCCGATGGCGAAGGAGAGGGAGACGACGACGTCGACTCCAGCAAAGAGGAGGAGGAGGAGGTTGAACCCCCCCGCTCGGAGAGGCGATCCAAGCTTACACACGATCCAGTGCGGGAACGTGGTAAGGCGACTGCTCCTGTTGGGCAGTCGTCGAAACGCCCTCGGACCTCTTCTCCTACGCCGACCGAAAAGGCCCCCAAGCACCCACGCGCGACGCCGTCCAAGCCGCCCAAGGCCCTGCCCAAGATGAAGATAACTGTCCCCACCATTTCTGGGTAATAATGAAACTTGTTTTCCTTTGTCGACCGTGGACAGATCCTTGGTCGATTCATTGAGCCGACTGACTGACTTTCGAGATTTGCAGTGCTGCTACTTCTGAGATCTCCGCCAAGGACGATGAACAAGAGATGGAGGATGCTGTTACTTCCAACCCCGGTATGATTACTGATGTTCTGCCTTGAATCGACTGATGATTTCTCATAACTCCGGTCGACTGAATTTTTCCCGTAGCTCCTTCTCATGTCATTAACCTCCCTGACGACGACAACGAAGCGCCACCAAGAGTGAGGCAGAAAAGGAGAGCGCCGGCTGGCGAGACCCCACGATCCACTCCGGCGCCTGAGGCCGTAGCTCGAGACGGTGGTGAAACCACTCGGGCTTCTGTGACTTTCGCCAATCCTCTGACGAGTGTGCGGCCCTCGACGTCGACTGCGGATCCACCCTCGCTCTTCGCCACACACCACGTCCCTGAGGACCAAGCGGATGTTGCTAAGGAAGCTGTACGCCAGGAAGGGATCATGATGGAGCAGGTCAAGGTGGTTCGAGAAGCCAGCCAAGCAGCTTATGACGTGAGTTCAGCTCTTCAGAGTAACGTCCAGGTCAGTCGACTCAACACTTGGTCTGTTACGATATGCTGTTTGAAGAATCTCTTTTCCGAAGATCTTTAAATCTGTACACCCACTGGGTGTGTCTGTTAAGTCTTGGACGAGTGGGGGCACGCTTAGTGCACCCACTGGGTGTAGTCCCCGGGACTACGGTGGACTGCTGGCAGTCGACTATAGTCTTTATATTGTGTTACGGTAGTTGTACTTCTTCACTCGGTCTGGTCAGGCCATGTCGAGTGAAACTGTATCCGGTCGACTGCGGGAAGTCGATTTTTTTTGCAAAACCAGTGGGGGCACGCTGAGTGCACCCACTGGGTGTAGTCCCCGAGACTACTGTTGGATGTTTTTGATTCAGCTGTAGTCTTAGAAGCACCATCATTGTCTCTTGGTTACTCGGAAGTAACTTATTTTGGACCTCTGTCGACTGATTTTTGCAGAAATCCTGTGGACTTGTGGCTCTCTATACTGAGTTGGAGAACAAACAGATCCAACTCAACCTTGACTTGAAGCTTGCTCAACAGAATCTGCAGAAGGCGCAAGAAGAAGCAAAAGGTATGGCTGGCGAGGTTTCTCATTCTTGATGAGTGACTTTTCTTTCTCGCCCGTTCTTGATGCTGAGCTCACTCGGCGTTCTGTAGATAAACTGGAGGAAGCTCTGAAGAAGAAGGATCGAGATCTTGCCGAAGCGCAGAAGGAGGCCTCGAGCAAAACGAAGCTTGCAGAAGAGAAACTGGCTTCGGTCGGAACTCTTGAGCAGGAGAACTCCAGACTGAAAGCTGCTCTCGAGATAGCTAATCAAGAGGTCAGTCGACTGAAGAACGACAAGATGGTTCTGCATGACAAGGCGGGTGAGCTGGTGGGGAAGGTGAACGATCTGGAGACTTATCTTGGTGGAATCGCCAAGAAGTTGTTCGTCATGCTCGAAGGTAATTACTCCGACCCGGCTGTCTTGCAGTTACCAAGCCCGTGTAGGGCCACTGTCTTATTCTTGAATCGTGTTTGCAGAATTCTGCCAGAGCTTCGAAGAGGAAACCAGTCGAGTGGAGCCAGGCTTGGATCCCGCCAATTCTCTCGTGAAGGACGAGGCTGCTATGAACGTGCTCCGACTGGAGTCTCGTGTTACCAGCGTTGTTGACTATCTTGCTCGCGCTGAAGGTTGCGATGTCGCGGATCGACACATCACTCTGGCCTGGGACGACGCTTCAGAACGACCTCGAGTCCCTGATGGCTCGACTTAATGAAGTCCCAGGTCGAGTGGCGGAATGGAAGAAATCTTCTGCTAGATGTGGTGCTGATGTCGCTCTGTCTCTGGTCCGCGTCCATTGCAAGGAGGCGCGAGAAGAAAAGCTGGCCGCCATCCAAGTTGCCAATACCAGGAAGCACAACTTTCAAGACTTCATGGAGACTTTCATTCGGCTGCTGCCACTCGTATTGCAGACGGGATCGACTTGGACGAGTTCGTCGCCCCTTCCAGTCCTCCTCCTGAGGAATGAAAAACTTTTATGCTTCACTTTAAATTTGCCTCGGAATGCCGAGTGGATTTGTAACCGTTAAACTCTGCCGAGCCGAGGGCTCGAGTACTTTGATCTGAGGTCTGGGACCTTTAGGCCTTATCTGAACTTGATTTCTCGTTGAATATCTTCATGGTTTGATCCGTCGAGTGGAACTTGATCTTCACTCGGAATAACCTTGTATTTGTGGCGTAACTCCGAAGGAGAAGGTAGCAGTCGACTTGCGCCTCGTCGTCCTTGCGGATTGGGTTGTGTCCTGTACTTAGGCGAGCACTGGGCTGCAGCTAAGCCCTCCGAGTGGGAGGTTTGCTCTCACTCGGTAGGATTTTTAAACTTAGGCGAGCTGGGCTGCAGCTAAGCCCGAGTGGGAGGTTTGCTCTCCACTCGGTAGGATTTTTAAACACTTAGGCGAGCACTGGGCTGCAGCTAAGCCTCCGAGTGGGAGTCTGGCTCACCACTCGGTAGGATTTTTAAACACTTAGGCGAGCACTGGGCTGCAGCTAAGCCTCCGAGTGGGAGGTTTGCTCTCCACTCGGTAGGATTTTTAAACACTTAGGCGAGCCTGACTGGGCTGCAGCTAAGCCTCCGAGTGGGAGGTTTGCTCTCCACTCGGTAGGATTTTTAAACACTTAGGCGAGCACTGCAGCTAAGCCTCCGAGTGGGAGTCTGGCTCCACTCGGTAGGATTTTTAAACACTTAGGCGAGCACTGGGCTGCAGCTAAGCCCCCGAGTGGGAGTCTGGCCACTCGGTAGGATTTTTTAAACACTTAGGCGAGCACTGGGCTGCAGCTAAGCCCCCGAGTGGGAGCTGGCTCGACTCGGTAGGATTTTTAAACACTTAGGCGAGCACTGGGCTGCAGCTAAGCCCCCGAGTGGGAGGTTTGCTCTCCACTCGGTAGGATTTTTTAAACACTTAGGCGAGCACTGGGCTGCAGCTAAGCCCCCGAGTGGGAGTCTGGCTCGCCACTCGGTAGGATTTTTAACTTAGGCGAGCTGGGCTGCAGCTAAGCCCCCGAGTGGGAGTCTGGCTCGCCACTCGGTAGGATTTTTCAAAACTTAGGCGAAACGGATTCGCAGCTAAGTCACCCACTGGGGGATTTTGTATGCGAACAAAAGTGACAGCAATTATTGGAACACTCTTGTCTGACAAAAATGAACTGCGGAGAGTTTTTCTTATTACATCTCGTCCAAGGGAGAACTCAAGTGTAAAAGGGGCAGAGCAGTTCCGCATTCCAAGCTCGCGGCTCGTCGATCTGGCGATCAACATTGTAGAGGTGATACGCTCCATTGTGGAGGACTCTGGTGACGATGAAGGGGCCTTCCCAAGTAGGAGCAAGCTTGTGTGGTTTCTGTTGATCCACTCGGAGGACCAAATCTCCTTCCTGGAAGGCTCGACTCTTCACATTTCTGTGTGGAATCGACGCAAGTCTTGCTGATAAATGGTTGATCTGATCATGGCCATTTCCCTCTCTTCTTCTAGGAGGTCGACTGCGTCTTGCCGGGCTTGTTCTGCTTCATCTTCGGTATAAAGGTTCGACTCGGGGTGGCGTTGTGAAGAAGATCACTCGGCAGAACTGCTTCGGCTCCATAAACCAGAAAGAACGAAGTTCTTCCAGTCGACCGATTTGGTGTCTCTTCAATCCCCACTAGAACTGACAGAAGCTCGTCAGACCCATGCGCCCGCTGCGTGCTTGAGTCACGCATCAGCCGGGGCTTTAGTCCTTTGAGAATCAGACCATTTGCCCTTTCAGCTTGTCCGTTCGACTGGGGATGGGCGACCGATGCGTAGTCGACTCGTGTGCCTTGAGAGGCGCAAAAAGCTATTGAACTTGTCCGAATCAAAGTTTGACCCATTGTCAGTGATGATGCTATGCAGGGACTCCATATCTGAATGTTAACCCCCTGACGAAACTGATAGCGGTGCAAGCATCAAGATTCTTGATAGGCTTAGCTTCAATCCATTTGGTAAACTTGTCGACTGCCACAAGCACATGTGTGAAACCGCTCCTGCCTGTTCTCAGTGGAGGACCGACCATGTCCAGTCCCCAGACAGCGAAGGGCCAGACGAGTGGAATGGTCTTCAGGGCTGATGCGGGTGTGACATGTTGGAGTAGAACTGACACCCCTCACACTTGTCGACTATCTCCTTTGCCATCTCATTTGCTCTTGGCCAGTAAAATCCCGCTCGGTATGCTTTGGCCACAATGGTCCGAGAGGACGCATGGTGACCACAGGTCCCCGAGTGGATCTCATCAAGGATCATCTGACCTTCTTCCGGTGTTATGCACTTCTGACCGATTCCAGTCGCGCTTTCTCTGTACAACTGTCCTTTTATGACTGTGAAGGCCTTGGATCGACGGACGATCTGTCGAGCCTCTTCTTCGTCCTCCGGGAGTTCCTTTCTCAGGATATACGCGATGTACGGTATCGTCCAGTCGGGGTGATTGCCAAGAACTTCCATGATTAGGTCGACCACAGGGATTCAACTTCAGTCGGATCTGTGGCACTTTTCGGCTGCGGGCTTCTCTGTAAAATATCTTCTTGGACTGACGCGAGTGGATGTGCTCCAGGAACACGTTGCTGGGAATGGCTTCTCTCTTGGAGCCTATCTTTGCCAAATCGTCAGCCGCCTGATTTTTCAGTCGGGGGATGTGATGAAGCTCTAACCCCTCGAATTTCTTTTCTAACTTTCTCACTGCATTGCAATAACCAGTCATTGCCGGACTTCTGACGTCCCACTCCTTCATCCTGATTAACCACCAAATCTGAGTCGCCATAGACCATGAGGCGACGGACGCCGAGTGAAATGGCCATGCGCAACCCATACAAAAGTGCTTCATATTCTGCTTCATTATTGGAGGAATCGAAGTGAATCTGGAGAACGTATCTGAGCTTATCTCCTCGGGGGGAGACTAAATACTACCCCAGCACCGGAACCATTCAGCATCTTAGATCCATCGAAGAACATGGTCCAGTGCTCCGAGTGAACTTGAGTCGGAAGTTGCTGTTCAATCCACTCGGCGAAATCTGCGATTGCTTGGGACTTGATAGCCTTCTTTGCTTCAAACTTGATATCTAAGGGAAGGAGTTCAATCGCCCACTTGCACTCGACCAGTTGCATCTCTGTTGTGCAGAATCTCTGACAGTGGGGCGTCGCTGACGACTGTAATGGAGTGGTCAGAGAAGTAATGTGCAACCTTCTTCGTGGTCATATAAATCCCATATACAAGCTTCTGGTAATGAGGATATCTTTGTTTTGAAGGGGTCAAAACTTCAGACACATAATACTGGGCGCTGAACTCTGAAGGCCTTTCCTTCTTCTTCCCGCTCGACCGTAAGTACTGTACTGACAACTTGTCCTGTGGCTGCAATGTAAAGCAGCAGAGGCTCTTTGCTGATTGGGGCAGCAAGCACCGGCTGGGTGGAGAGCAGAGCTTTGAGCTCTGCAAATGCTGCGTCAGCTTCTGGAGTTCCACTCGAACTTGTCAGACTTCTTCATCAGTCGTAAAGAGGGCAACGCCTTCACCGAGAGGAAATGGAATCGACTTAGAGCGGCCAAGCAGCTGTAGCTTCTTGGACATCGTGCACGCACAGGCCGCTTCATCCGGAGTATGGTTACCAACTTTTTCATCAGGGATTGCGTCGATCCCCGTCGGAAACGAGAAACCGAAGTAACTTTCCACCTGGAACTCCGATGTGCACTTTGATGGATTGAGGTTTGATATCATACCTTCTGAGGTTGGCAAAGTGTTCTAGGCAAGGTCAGTCCCAGGTCGGAACCTTTCTGTGACGTTGACCACCAATATCATCCATGTATGCCTCCACATTCGACTTGATTTGAGTGGATAAAACACTTTCTGAATCATCCTCATGAACGTGGCTCCCGCAATTCTGAGGCCGAACGGCATGGTGACGTAAACAGAAAGCATCCGAATGGAGTGATGAAGCCGGTTTTGATCTCGTCGGGTCCATACAGACGGATCTGGATGGTAACCCGGAATAGGCGTCTAGAAAGACAATCTCTCGCACCCCGCGGTCGAGTCGACTATTTGGTCGATGCGAGGAGAGGAAAATGATCTTTCGGGCAGGCCCGAATTGATATTGTTTTAAATCAATGCACCATGCGAAGTGACTTGTCCTTCTTGGGGACCATGACGACATTGGCGAGCCACTCGGAGTGGTAAATCTCTCGGATGAACTCCCCTGCTAAGAGCCGAGCCACCTCCTCGCCAATAGCTTTCCTCTTCTGGATGGCAGACCGTCAAAGATGTTCTTTCACAGGCTTGAATTTCGGACCGTCGAAGATGTGCTCAGCCAGCTCTCTGGGAACTCCAGGCATATCAGAGGGTTTCCATGCGAAGATGTCCCAGTTCTCACGGAGGAGCTGGACGAGCGCTTCTTCCTATTTGGAGTCGAGGGTTGTTGAGATGTGAGTCGGGGCAGCATTGGGGTCGGTCGGGTGAATGTGGGCGGGCTTTGCTTCATCGGATGACTGAAAAGCTGATTCTGAAGCAGGCTTCTTGGCTCGCAACAATTCACTCGGATCGGCGGTCTTCTGGTACTCTTGCAGCTCGACCACTGCCATCTGAGCATCAGCGATCTTTGAGCCTTTCTGAAAACACTCTTCTGCTTTCTTTCGATTGCCTGTAACAGTGATCACACCTCTGGGGCCAGGCATCTTCAGTTTGAGGTACACGTACCACGGTGGAGCCATGAAGCGTGCATAAGCTGGCCTGCCCAAAATGGCATGATAAGCGCTTTGGAAGTCCACGACCTCGAATGTCAACTTTTCCTTGCGGTAATTCTTCGAATCACCGAAAAGCACATCAAGAGCAATCTGGCCGAGTGATTCGGCTTTGTTCCCGGGAATGACTCCGTGGAAGCTCATGTTACTGGCACTGAGCCTGGACATCGGAATGCCCATCCCTTTCAATGTTTCTGTGTATAGTATGTTCAGGCCACTGCCACCATCCATCAGGACTTTGGTCAGTCGAGTGCCTTCGACAACTGGGTCGACCACCAAAGCTTGCCTCCCAGGGGTGGCAATGTGCGTAGGGTGATCAGACTGGTCGAATGTGATGGCAGTCTGAGACCACTTCAGATAACTGGGTGTTGCCGGAGCAACCATATTCACCTCACGGTTAATGACTTTCAGTCGACTTTTGCTTTCGACATCAGCAAAAATCATCAGGGTGGAATTGACTTGGGGGTATCCATCGTCACTATCTTCCTTGTCCTCAACTCTGTCCGACTCCTTTTCCTTATCTTTGGACTGCTTGCCCTGAAACTGCTGGATCAGGAGCCGGCACTGTCGAGTGGTATGCTTTGGGTAAATAAAATTACCCTCTTCATCTTTCTTGGTGTGGATGTGGCATGGCAGATCCAAAACATCATTTCCATCTTGCTCCTTGACTTTTTTTGGGTTTCCAGGGCCCCTTGGGTTTTCCCTTGAATTTTCCCTGGGCTACGGCCAGGGCCTCCCCAGGGGCGGCTGGCTCGGCCTTCCGCTTCTGTTTCCGACTGGAGTTTCCTCCGGTTTCTTGGGCGACTGCCTTGTGCTTGCCACTCCGGAGTCAATCTTCGTCTTCACCATTAGCGTATTTGGTGGCAATCTCCATCATCCGATTCAGAGACATCTCTCCAGTTCGACTGAACTTCAGATTCAATTCTCTATACTTAACGCCTTCTTTAAGGGCACAAACTGCTTGATGATCTGGTACATTCTCAACTGTGTGATGCAATGTGATCCACCTCTGGATGTAATCCCTCAGAGTTTCATTCGGTTTCTGCACGCAAGACCGCAATTCTGTAAGGCCTGCAGGTCGCTGGCATGTTCCCTCAAAGGTTGTGACAAACACTAGGGAGAGGTCCTCCCAAGTGTAGATGCTGCTGGGTGCCAACTGATTTAGCCACGCTCTGGCTGAGCCCTCTAGCATGAGAGGCAAATGATTCATAGCCACCTCATCATTGCCACCGCCAATCTGTACAGCCACTCTGTAATCTTCAAGCCAAGTGTCGGGTTTAGACTCACCGGTGAACTTGCTGACTCCCGTCGCCAACCTGAAGTTGGGAGGAATCACTGCAGCTCTGTTGGCTCGACTGAAACACTCTGGCCCAGAAGCATGTACTCTGCTGCTGGCAGGCGCATCTCTGTCGTGGCCTTCTCGATGAGCTCTGTTCCTGTCAACCAAACCTTGAACGAGGATGGATCTCGCATCAAAGCCTGGGTCCCTGGGGTCGACTGGAATCCTCCGCCCAACACTATGAGGGCGTCTGTCATCTCGCTGTCGAGGCGCATACGACCCACTCCTCGGGGGAGGGGTTGGCACTCGACGTCGATCATCACGATCGAATCGGTGATCATACTGCTTATTTCTTCTGTACTGATCGTGCCGGTCATCACGTCTCTCACGCCTCGGGGGCGATCTTGGGCTGTGAGCCGACTGGACTGTATCCGCTGCAACGGATCGACTGTGGATCCTATTCTGTGACTGAGAAACAGCGGAATTCTGGTTTCCCGCCGCCCGGAGCAACGCTCTGATCTGCAACAAGCCCCTGCCAGCCTCTGACTGGGAGGGCTGAATCGATTCTGCTATACGGGCCGCGGCCCAAATTCTGAACTGGGGTTCGATATACCTGCGTCGGCGGGAAGAGCTGACGTCGACTGGCTCGGGAGCCCGCTGACGCGCTTGCTCGTCGGAGTATTCGCTGGAGATTCTCCAGTCGAGTGCGCTCGGCCAAGTTAGCCAAGCGCGCGTCCTCCAAGGCCCGGGCCTCGGGGGTTTCTCACGATAGGAGTGTGGAGTGCGTCCATGTTCCGGCGGCGAAGCTCCTCTCGCTGTGACGTGAGAGGTTCGGGGAGATACTCATCGTGGGGATGCGACGGGTCGCCCCCACCCGCGCCTCCATCAGCGTGCGAGGGAAACCGGGAGGACTGTGTGTTCCATCGACCGCCAGAACCTCAGCCGCTGGGTCGCTGCTGTCGCACTCGGATGCGGTCTCCGCGGAGCCAGTCGAACAGGCCGCAAGGGATTCGTGCAAGGGCTCGATTGACCAGCGACTATGTGAAGGGCCGCAGGGATGTCTGGCTCGATTGCCGACTTCGACGTCCGACTGGCGAGCCACGGCATGCCTCACCCACCTCTGAAGTCTCGACCGACCGGAGCGCTTGCGCCGGTGGGAGACAGAGCGGGGGAGACGACACGGGGGCCGACCGATACTGGGTCGACGGCTGCCGCAGGAGGACGCCACGAACGCATGCGCGGAAGTGCGTCGCACCGCGGACGGGGAGCGCGTCGATGTCGAGTGGTGCCTCCTGAAGCCAGGAGTCGTCGGCGATGAACGTGAGCGCGCCGAGACGGATCTCGCGGCCCTCCACCAAAACTCCGCACGAAACCATGATCAAAGGGATCGGAAAAATCGCAACTTCTCCAACTAGGCGCTAAGATTCCTGCCCCACGGTGGGCGCCAACTGTCGTGGTTCTAACTCTGACAGTGATGTAGGGGGGTGTGTATGGAGAGGCTAGATCTCAGCTATGGAGAGGTTGTAAACACACCAGGATGTACGAGTTCAGGCCCTTCGCGGAGGAAGTAACAGCCCTACGTCTCGGTGCCCGGAGGCGGTCGATTGGATTATAGCGTGTGAATAACAGAGGTGCGAACCCTTGTCTCGGAGGAGGGGGGTGGCTTATATAGAGTGCGCCAGGACCCCGGCCAGCCCACGTTACCAAGGGTTCAATGTACATTAAGGCGGGGCGTTACTGGTAACGCTGGTAATAAAGTGCTATAATGACCATAAAGACTACTTAATAGCCGACCGTTTGCCTGCGGAGTGACTTTAGATCTCCTGGCAGTCGAGTGGTTGGCTTCGTGGTCGAGTGGTAGCTTCTTGGTCGAGTGTCTTGAACCCGTCGAGTGGGTACCTTCAAGTCGATTGAAAGGTGACTTCTTCCAGGGATGTCCTTGGGTAGGGCTCTTAGGACAGGTCCATTGCCCCTACCCTAGGTACATAGCTTCGTCATACCCTACTGTCACCTTTGGGTATCCTATGAAGATGTGTTTGTCCGCTTTGGGTTCGAGCTTCTCCGGCTGAAGCCCTAAGCATCGCATCCCCAAACATTAAGAAATGACAACTTTGGTTTCTTGCCAAACCAATGTTCATATGACGTCGTCTCAACGGACTTAGATGGTGTCCTATCTAAAGTGAATGCAGCTGTCTCTAACGCATAACCTCAAAATGAAAACGGTAGATCGGTAAGAGACATCATAGATCGCACCATATCTCATAGTGTTCGATTACGACGTCCGGACACACCATTGCCTTGTGGTGTTCCAGGTGGCTTCAACTATGAAACAATTCCACAATGTCTTAAGTGATTGCCAAACTCATAACTCAGAAAATCCCCTTTTGTTCAGATCGTAGGAACATGATCTTATTGTTATGATGATTCTTAACTTCACTCTGAAATCGCTTGAACTTTTCAAATGTTTCAGACTTGTGCTTCATTAAGTAGATATACCTATATCTACCCAAATCGTCAGTGAATATGAGAAAATAGCGATATCCACCGCACGCTTCAATTCT
>NW_024112829.1:0-25660 GCF_003073215.2 Triticum urartu | reverse complement strand
CTCGACCTGGGACTTCATTTAGTCGAGCCATCTGGGACTCGAGGTCGTTCTGAAGCGTCGTCCCAGGCCAGAGTGATGTGTCAATCCGTGACATCGCAACCTTTAGCCGGGCGAGATAGTCAACAACGCTGGTAACACGAGACTCCAGTCGGAGCACGTTCATAGCAGCCTCGTCCTTCACGAGAGATTGGCGGGATCCAAGCCTGGCTCCACTCGAACTGGTTTCCTCTTCGAAGCTCTGGCAGAATCTGCAGAACACGATTCAAGAATAAGACAGTGACCCTACACGGGCTTGGTAACTGGAAGACAGTCGGGTCGGAGTAACTACCTTCGAGCATGACGAACAGCTTCTTGGCGAGTCCACCAAGATAAGCCTCCAGATCGTTCACCTTCCCCGCCAGCTCACCCGCCTTGTCGTGCAGAACCATCTTGTCGTTCTTCAGTCGGCTGACCTCTTGATTAGCTATCTCGAGAGCAGCTTTCAGTCTGGAGTTCTCCTGCTCAAGAGTTCCGACCGAAGCCAGTTTCTCTTCTGCAAGCTTCGTTTTGCTCGAGGCCTCCTTCTGCGCTTCGGCAAGATCTCGATCCTTCTTCTTCAGAGCTTCCTCCAGTTTATCTACAGAACGTCGAGTGAGCTCAACATCAAGAACGGGCAAGAAAGAAAGTCACTCGTCAAGAATGAGAAACCTCACCAGCCATACCTTTTGCTTCTTCTTGCGCCTTCTGCAGGTTCTGTTGAGCAAGCTTCAAGTCAAGGTTGAGTTGGATCTGTTTGTTCTCCAACTCAGTATAGAGAGCCACAAGTCCACAGGATTTCTGCAAAAATCAGTCGACAGAGGTCCAAGATAAGTTGCTTCCGAGTAACCAAGAGACAATGATGCGCTTCTAAGACTACAGCTGAATCAAAAACATTCAACAGTAGTCTCGGGGACTACACCCAGTGGGTGCACTCAGCGTGCCCCCACTGGTTTTGCAAAAAAAATCGACTGCCCGCAGTCGACCGGATACAGTTTCATCGACATGGCCTGACCAGACCGAGTGAAGAAGTACAACTAGCAACACAATATAAAGACTACAGTCGACTGCCAGCAGTCCACCGTAGTCTCGGGGACTACACCCAGTGGGTGCACTAAGCGTGCCCCCACTCGTCCAAGACTTAACAGACACACCCAGTGGGTGTACAGATTTAAAGATCTTCAGAAAAGAGATTCTTCAGACAGCATACCCTAACAGAACAAGCAGTGAATCGACTGACCTGGACGTTACTCTGAAGAGCTGAACTCGCGTCATAAGCTGCTTGGCTGGCTTCTCGAACCACCTTGACCTGCTCCATCATGATCCCTGCCTGGCGTACAGCTTCCTTAGCTGCATCCACTTGGTCCTCAGGGACGTGGTGTGTGGCGAAGAGCGAAGGCGGATCCGCAGTCGACGTCGAGGGCCGCACACTCGTCAGAGGAATGGCGAAAGTCACAGAAGCCCGAGTGGTTTCACCACCGTCTCGAGCTACGGCCTCAGGCGCCGGAGTGGATTGTGGGGTCTCGCCAGCCGACGCTCTCCTGTTCCGCCTCACTCTTGGTGGCTCTTCGTCGTCGTCGTCAGGGAGGTTAATGACATGAGAAGGAGCTACGAGAAAAATTCAGTCGACCGGAGTTGATAAATATCAGTCGATTCAAGGCAGAACATCAGTAATCATACCAGGGTTGGAAGGTAACAGCATCCTCCATCTCTTGATCATCGTCCTTGGCGGAGAGCTCAGAAGTAGCAGCACTGCAAATCTCGAAAGTCAGTCAGTTGGCTCAATGAATCGACCAAGGATCTGTCCACGGTCGACAAAGGAAAACAAGTTTTATTATTACCCAGAAATGGTGGGGACAGTCATCTTCATCTTGGGCAGAGCCTTGGGCGGCTTGGACGGCGTCGCGCGTGGGTGCTTGGGAGCCTTTTCGGTCGGCGTAGAGAAGAGGTCCGAGGGCGTTTCCGACGACTGCCCAACAGGAGCAGTCCCTTACCACGTTCCCGGCGCTGGATCGTGTGTAAGCTTGGATCGCCTCTCCGAGCGGGGGGGTTCAACCTCCTCCTCCTCCTCTTCGCTGGAGTCGACGTCGTCGTCTCCCTCTCCTTCGCCATCGGACTCCCACTCGCCTTGTTCGTCTCCACTCTCACCTCCGCTCGCCTCCCCTTCCTCAGTTGGCTCCTGTGCCCCGTTGGGCCGAGTACATCTCAGTAGTGCCTGGAAAACAACAGACAAGACAAAAGTCAATCGACCAATTCAAAGAAGACCAATGAAGAAAACAAGATCTCAGTCAGGAGCATAAAGTCAGACCTGGTCCACTTCGTATGTGTTGTCGAGTGAGGAACCCTCCTGGCTCCTCGGGGGTTGTCTTTGTTTCCTGTGATGCTCGACAGCCACCCCTCCAACATCTCATCAGTGACCTCCTCCGGGTGGATCCGAGTGGTGTCGTCGAGACCCGAGTACAGCCACATCGGGTGGTCACGAGCCTGGAGCGGTTGGATGCGCCTCCGGAGGAAGACCTCCAGCAAGTCCATACCAGTCACGCCCTCACGGACAAGCTCAACCACTCGACCAGCCAGCACTTTGACTTGGGCCTTTTCTTCCGGCGTCACTTTCAGAGAAGCAGGTTTTTCAGCTCGGTCGAGAGAGAAAGGGGGAAGCCAGTCGACTGTCCTGGGGTCGCCTGGTCTTACAGTAAAACCAGGTCGCCTGCCAACCACGGACCGACTCTCGGGAAAGTGATAGATGGAAAACAACTTTTTCCCCTCGTCTGGATCGCCAGGCCCCCGCACAGCTGGATCACCTGCGTCCTTTCGTCACTCGACTTGGCCTTCTTGACCGATTGGGAACGGCAAGTGAAGATGTGCTTAAAGAGTCCCCAATGGGGGCGGCAACCCAAGAAACCCTCACACAAGGAAATGAAAGCAGCAAGATACACGATAGAATTGGGAGTGAAGTGGTGGAGCTGCGCTCCGAAGAAGTTCAGAAAGCTCCGGAAAAAAGGATGAGGAGGCAGAGAAAACCCGCGATCGATATGGGTGGCGAGGAGGACACACTCACCATCACGAGGTTGGGGCTCGACTTCTCTCCCCGGGAGACGCGCAGCTTCGTGAGATGACTCCTCCCTCAACCATATCATCAAGATCTTCCTGCCGAATCACCGTCGGCATCCAGTCGCCCTGGATCCAGCCTCTGGGCAGAGCAGTCCTTGAGGAAGATCCGCCCCGAGCGGACTTCTTCCCTTTCCCCTGTGCCGCCGCCTTCTTCGCGCGCTCCAGAGCGGACGTCTTGTCCTTCACCATCGTCGCCGGCAAATCTCGAACGGGCCTGCGGCGCTAGGGTGAGAGCGGAGGTGGCGGAGGATCTTGCAAAGGGAGAAAGAAAGGAGAGAGCGCACTATTTGGAAACCCCGAGCCGGCGGCTTATAAGAGGCCGCTTTCGAGTGGCTGACTGGTAGGCCCAGGTTATCCTGTCAAATCCCACAGCAGACGCACGCGCAATACGTGGGGAAAAAGATGGCGTGGAAATCGAGGAGCTTCCGCTTTATCACATCCGATTACTGCGGCCGCTCCCGTCCCGCGCGCTTCCCAAAATTCAAACCCCGCAAAATCCGTGGGTTGCAGAATAATTCGTCAGGCAGAAGATCCCTTTCACACCATCATATTTGCGGTAAGGCACTGGGTCATGAATGAGCACACAAAGGTATAATATGGCTGCGATGCATTCGTAGCGCATGAAAAAGGCACGTGGTACAGAGACGAGATGAGGACTTCGAAACAGGTGATAAGACAAAGACATGCGCAAAACTACTCTGAGACCGATTGATCCAAACGAGGCAGCTCATGTAGAGCATAGAACCGATCGAAAAGATTCCCCAACCTCTTTCCCCACTCCTAACCTCGATCATCTCCGCGGGTATAGAAATTAAATATAAAGAAATGCTTTGAGTGTATCACTAGAGTTATCAGAGGAGCTTCGACCTGTATCCTGACAAAAACATATTTTGGATAATGCCTGCCCATAGTGGACGGCCTTAGAGACAAAGTCAAATATTAGCTCTCTAACACCACTTTGACAGAACCGCAACCTGCTACGCAAACAGACATTTTCCAATGCACGTACACTGATTACAAAACCACACGACACCTCCTACGGGTCTATTAAAAAACTACTCTTCGGCAGTGAGATCCACCGAAAAAATCAGCACAGAATGGCCATAGACACCACGTATACGGATATAGGCAGAGCTTGCCACTACAGAGAGGAGGCTTCAAGAGCTCACCACCACTATATTCTCATTTCCGAGCAAACGCATGCAAAACGGACAATATAACAGGATCTATACATCATGCAAATAGTGATTGACGTTAAAATAGTACTCTATTCTAGTTAACGGCTCACTTTTAATATAGGGGTGTTATAAAATCGCTATTGATCTACGCCGCTTCGAATTCATCGTTCAATGTACCTTAAACCCTGCATTACTGAGGCTGCCACGGAGACGGATCTGCATACACCGTGACAATATGCTATATTAAGCCACACACACCATCGTCGCTGCAACGTATCGGAAGGCGAGTTCGCAACCCCCGTATTACACCACGCATACATGGTCCTCCAATAATTCCTATACCTAAGAGGACCTTGCCAGGGATGCACACATTCCGGTCTCAGATACAGCCAGAGACAAAAGGACCACGCCAATAGCGACTCAGAATGTGTTTAGTTGAATTCCTTGATCTGGCTCGAAGCCGGACGGAGACAATCGAGCGTACATCCTGGCTGAGTGTTCTACCACTTCTCCAGCACTGCTCCAAGACCTCGCAAGCCTTCACCTCCAAATACGCCTACATATGAACCATATACTCACAATATCGCGACAAGCCAACGTGAGAAGAGCGAAGAATGCACAAACCCGTCCATCACCGGTCGCCATCCACCCGCTCCTCTTGGTCGGCGCATGATGCATGCTATAAACTTCCAACAAGAACAGGATATAAAATCTCGTTTAGCATCAGTTTCACGAACGCAAACGTAACAGACCGCGCGCAAGTGTAGGGGAGCGCGGCATACTTGGACAGAGATAGTGTGTGGTCATCTCGCATCAGCTGTGAAGGAGGTTCTTCAAATCTGGCTTCAATAGTTGTGCTCGCGTGCCGAACACCCAGCTCCGAACTGCGGGAGGCAGGTGGACTCCGACAGAGAGGAGCAATCATGAATCAAAGAGGGGAGCCAAGTGTAAGATCGTAAGATCAATCAGAGGAGGGGTCGAAACGCAACACTCAAATTTGCGCCTAGAGACCATGTGGTGGTCCGCGGAAGACGATGCTGTCCATGGCCACATCATTGTGAAATCCGTAAGACCTATTGTGGATGCGCCGTACACACGACCAGAGGAGGAGGGCCATAGGATTCCAGGAAGAGCGAGTATACATCGTAATTCAGGTTTGCGAAGCATGATAACCTCTTTGTAAAATACTGTGGTAGTTGTACACACTTGTATGGCATCATTTTGTGCTGCAGAAGTCAGCGACTTGTTCACCTGCACTAAGAAGCCAGATGCGAATAAGATAGTATTGTTTTTGGAGATTAATCAAAGAGTGAAGTTTGTTTGGGCGTCTATGTGAGTTATGTGATGAGTGTATTCGGCTCCCTTGGGCCACCAAAGAGTCACCAGATGCGCACGAGTAGCCACGCCCTCATGACTTATGCATCCAAGTGCGCGCCAGTACAACGGAGGGCCTCGAATCATACATCTGCGCGGAGAAGGTCTGCCACTCAATCCCCGGCTCGAAATCCTTGTGTAGTGTAGCGAGAGGAAATGCAGACGCTTGCAGGTTTGACATTTAAACATGTGAGGTCTCCGCAGCTTGGGGTGCTGGTGCGTAAGCAAGAGCGCGACGGTAGACAGTGCTCTTGTATATAGTGTAAATGCTGACTACGATCGCCAGTTGCGGAAAGTAAGATACATTTTCCGTGAAACAACTGAGAGTCACTCAGCCGAGGCAGAATAGCTAGGCGATATCCTCCAGTGCAAGAACTAACGTTGACAAATGCAGCGCGGGCGTTTGACTCTCCATACTGTACACCCTCTTAGCATTGCCCGCATACCTAGGGCGTCCTATCGTGTATGGCCATGGGGGAGAATAGCTATTCATCGCATTTTGTGAGAGTAATGACGAGGACACACTCTTCCTGGCATTGTCGGAAGAATAAATAATAGCTCCATGTGAACACACCATTTACAGCGCTTAGTTGGCTGTTAGTTAGGACTGAGGTTTGGTAGAATCTGGGGGTTATCGTGCTCTGATCGGTGGGGTCACCTATTGGCCACAGTAGAAAGAGTCACCGTGCCACAGCTGGATGGGTATGCGAGCTGGTACGATCGGCACCTGGGACTGGTGTGACCGGGGGTAACATTGCTGTATTCACGAAATAGCCCATGGTGCAGGGACCTGAGCGAGCGGGTTCGGTGGGTCCAAGATTCCACGGCCTGCCGGAGGAGTATCTGCACTCATATTTTTCTGCGGCAGCGTGAGATTACTTCAGCACGCGGGGTCGAGATGTCGTCCTTAGCGTGTGGCCATTTATTGGATCCGCCGGCACACTGCAGGCCCATCTCCACGGACTACTAATACGCGTACCAGTGGATGCATAGTGGATAACCCGATGTAGACCAGAGAACTATCTGGGATCTGTGGCCCTCATGCTGCCGCGACTCACTGTACTCTTGGCGATTTAGAATCCGGGCTCATGCCATTGGATCCGGGGGTTGTTTCTTCTCCCCGTGGGCCCGGTGTGTGGACCGCGCATATCTCGACAAGCCGCTACTGCAGGACTGAGTATTTTCCGAGAGACTGGAACCCATTCACGCTAAGAGAGCTTGAGGGATCTACATAAGAAGTCTGGAATGACAGGAGGCAAGGGAAGACCTCCCGCCGTTGTTTTTGTTCCCACGAGGAGGGCGAGTA
This sequence comes from Triticum urartu, assembly GCF_003073215.2. Classification (NCBI taxonomy): domain Eukaryota; kingdom Viridiplantae; phylum Streptophyta; class Magnoliopsida; order Poales; family Poaceae; genus Triticum; species Triticum urartu. Next base: position 18,676 of record NW_024112829.1, on the reverse strand, counting down.
TGCACTAGGTACAAGGGTTTCATCATGTTCCGTACTGCTCCCTGTTTCTTGCGTTTATAGAATCTCCGATTGGAGTCCACGAGAGATGGAGCCGGAAAGGAAGTAACGAAGCAGATCGGAGGATGGTTGGAAAGTAGAGGAGGAGCTAGGGAGACCACAACGGATTGCGTGTACAGTAACGGGGTGGGCATAAGTTGAGCACGCGGGCGCAACAGCCAACTCTGGCATAGTTATGGGCAGTATGGCCATGCTATAGTAATCGAACCGTGCGGTCGCGTGTATGTGAGACTGCCGCACTGGAGCAGGAAGAGCAGAGATTGAGCACGAGCAACGACGCGTTGGTGAGCTGGACAGCTTCGCCAACAGTATATAGGCCATCATTGAACTATTATGGAACAGCCTGCGAGAGTCGTAGGGTTTCGAGAAATCTATACTAGACACGCCCATCCTACACAATTATTTCGCAAATTCAATAATGATTTGGAATTATCGTAGTCCCCACTCTGCTAATCTCTCTTGTAATCTAGGAGGATTGTCAATTGGAGGCTCCAGCATATAGGGCTCTATGTTATGGTCACGCCATATGACCAATTGAGCCCATTAGAGAGTGATGATGGCCACGGTTAAAAAATTACACCGAAAACTTTGTCATTGTCGGTGGCGGGTTCCGAGGCTGTGGTTAAATAGTCCCAATTTGAGACATTATATCGTGAAGTCTACATCAGAGCACTTGAAAGAGCTTAAATAGAGAATAGAGAATGGTGTCCACGTGGCAATTTGGTGGACGAGAAAATATGGGGAAGAGTATATTTAGAGAGAGTTCTCGAGAGTAGATACTCTGATCGCAACAAGAGTATGATCTGCAACGTTTCGGAGCTAATAAAACAATATCAATGCAATTAAATCTGAAATGAAAAAAATATATTAGTAAGAGAGGTAGATGATAGCCGTGATTGTGAGGATAGATTTGTGTATATAAGATAAGGAATGTAATCCACACCACTCGGCGATTTTTCGTCTCATTATACTGAATAAGACCATTTTCTTGGCCAGCCATGAGCTCACCCGTAGTACTTTGAGAGAGTATCTAGCTGAGCAGAGCCGGTCAGGCAGGGCTGATAAAGCGACTGACTTCGACCAACTACACAAATATAGTTAACAATGGGGCTAAGGGAGCCGCATATTGCAGATACACAAACATGAAATTCTACAGAGGTGGTGTATGGTGCCATAGTGCTACATTGTAAAGGGCTATGAACACAGCGGAATAAGGACCTATACGATATATGAACGAGGGGGCCAGGAGTTTGATCCACACGACAGATACGTATGCCGCAACTCTGAGTTGTACACCGACTGAACCGACTCTGTACTTAGCTGCAAGAATCTCTAAACAAATTAGAGGAGTTTGAGCGATGACAGATGGAGCAAAGAGTGAGAAACCACATTCGATAGCATGCACAGCTAACGAATTGTTGGTATAGATCTCAGAAACTTGTTAAGAAGATGCGCTCTGAGAATTGAAAAGAAACAGATTTGTGTCGAGGCTACACTATGAAAAATTACGAGCACTCACTATATGCAGTTTGCAAAGTCTGTAGAGAAGAAGTAACGCGACATTACTCATAATTCTTGATAAAGATGTATGGCACCTAAAAAGGAGCATAGGAGAGATAGGAGGACAGATCATTGTTCAAGGCCTTTGCTGGAACTGGGGAGACCGACAGTATGGGCACTTCTCTTCAGAGAGTATACACCGAGACTATATGATGAGGAGGCGAGTATGAAATCAAACTAAGACCGAATAGAAAGCAAAAATAAGGCTGGGGCTGAAAGGACTGCTGGAGGTGTGGATCCGCACTGCGGTGTACAGCGCTCCATTGAGAGTGAATTTCTCGAGTCATTTTATGATATTATTCGTGTGATAGATGATCAAGGAGATAGAGCGCGCACCAGTTATTTCAGATATGGGTGGAATCGCAATAAGGTTGAGAGGCCCATCTAATTTCTGAGTATTGGCTATGTGAAATAGAGGATCGTTTCATGGACCACTATGCTTGCGATAACGCCATGGTGAAAAAGAGTTTGATCCAAGACTATGTGAGCGACTTTGGCAGGTTGCCAGACAATTGTACTAGCTCCGGCTCACATATGTAAAGTATGATGAGTGGGTATGGCACTAGTAGCTCCTCGGTCGCACTAATGGATAATCTGATCGGTTGTCTGCCAGACTACCAACTATGAAGTACAGTAAGGGTAAATCTGTTGGTTTCGTAGTAATCAAAGAATTCCTACGCAACGCCATTAAAAATAACACTCGAGTACGAGAATAATCCTAGAGTGATGGCATAGCAAGTGGAACGACCGGGAGAGTGGTCAGTCTACGTAACCGGGCCAACCAGCCGCACGAAGACATCCAAGTTTATGCACCTCGAGAAATTACGTACACAGTGGCGGTAATTTCGTTGACGATCTCTGTGGGAGCATCGACGAAGAGTAGTCATATCTTCAGATCCCACCTCGACAAAAGAGCACCTCGAGTGAGAAACGCTAAAACAGCAGAGTAGTAGAGCCAGTATTTCCGCGAGGATACTCGATGTGGTCACCGAGCAACGGGGCGCCTTTCGTGAACCGTGGGACAGATACTCACAGACTCGTTCGAGCGATCACCGAGACCTCTCTTCCGCGCCTTTATCCCTCGTCAAGAGTTTGGTGGAAAACTGAGTTTCCGGTCCAACAAAGGACGGCGCTGGTGACCCTCTCTGCCGTTCTTCCATTTCCTTCAACCCTTCACTTTCTTACTGCGATGAGACATGTTCGATAGCACGAGCTTACATTCGCGATCTGGAGCGCGAACTAGAGACTGGAACAACCCCATATTCTTGCGCACCGCTCAGATCTGAAAGATGATCAGTGGTGCAAAACTCTATTGATATCGGGTACGGATAGACTGATCATCCGGCCACGGGGGCACCAGCACACAGCTAAGGGAATAGTAACATGGTAATCAACTTGGTGTGTTTCTGTCGGCGTGCCAGCCTCATACGCAGGTCTCTATGTAGATTCAATGCCCAATTGCGAGCGCCACTCAAGCGAGATAGGAGGGGAGGAGCTAGCCACAGAGAGCGAGAGAGAGAGCGGCTTCGAATGTATGGCGTAGGGCCCTACTCTTCATTGCGTGAGACCCGTACCTAGCATTCCTGACATGACGCCGAGGCGCGCTAACGACGAGATGCGCCCTATCTTGCTGTTCATAGTCAACTTAGACCGATTCCCAAGACGGGGGATAAGGAATGGAGATAGAGGCAGGGTATAGCCGGTCACATGCCTTCATCCGAGGCGCTAATTCGAATAGGGGGAATAGGCTTGGGCAGGGGGAGCGTAGACAGAAACCCTTAGGGCCGAGACGGACCATCTTTGGGCCTTTCTCCACGTTTTAATATGGCTTGCTCTGCTATTGCGATCATAAGGACCCATCCCGCTTGTATCGTCTGTGGCTGAGGGTTCGGCGTAATGCACCAATTGGCTAAATGCACTTAACCCTAATTGCGTGCCATGTGCCAGTCGAGCTACATTTCTTAGATAAATATCTCATGAGCCATTAGGCCGCGAGATTCCAATAGGCAAAGATTCCGTTACCTAGTTAAGGTGATCGATTGCCTCCGCTTCTTCCGCAATTTAATGGCTTAATTGCGTACCTTTCGTTTTTCACGCTGATTAAATTTGTGCATGCATGCACAACCATCCATGGTCTTTAATCCTTGCAAAATAGCATCTGTGACAGGGACACTTTAGTCCAGCAAAACAATATTCGTGGCTACTAACCTGCAGAGTCACTCGTCCGTCATGGCCCTCGGACAGCAGTTACTCGGACGAACATTTTGTTTCAAGACTAACATCATATGCAGAATTAACTCAGATGAATTTGCGTCCAGACGACTAATATGGAGTGACTTGGCCGCCTGCACGCCGTCACTACACATCTTCGTCAGAATGTCGCTGACACATCTCGCTATCATAACCTTAACTGACTCGACTGCTCCGTGCTGTCGCCGCTCGATACACGCGACTTAAAGTGTAGACACTGCGGCAGGACCTACGGGTTCGAGAACAAATGTAGACATGAACCGAGCCACAGTCTCCGTCAATCAACCGACATTATGGTTCCGAGCGTCGGACGCTATGCACTCGCCCCAGTTGCATAGTTTACGGCTCCTACAATTCTACGAAGATCTTTATCGGTCAGACCGCATAACAACATACGTTGTTCCCTTTGTCATCGGTATGTTACTTGCCCGAGATTCGATCGTCGGTATCCAATACCTAGTTCAATCTCGTTACCGGCAAGTCTCTTTACTCGTTCCGTAATACATCATCTCACAACTAACATATTAGTTGTAATGCTTGCAAGGCTTATGTGATGTGTATTACCGAGAGGGCCCAGAGATACCTCTCCGACAATCGGAGTGACAAATCCTAATCTCGAAATACGCCAACCCAACATCTACCTTTGGAGACACCTGTAAGCTCCTTTATAATCACCCAGTTACGTTGTGACGTTTGGTAGCACCCAAAGTGTTCCTCCGGCAAACGGGAGTTGCATAATCTCATAGTCATAGGAACATGTATAAGTCATGAAGAAAGCAATAGCAACATACTAAACGATCGGGTGCTAAGCTAATGGAATGGGTCATGTCAATCAGATCATTCAACTAATGATGTGACCTCGTTAATCAAATAACAACACTTTGTTCATGGTTAGGAAACATAACCATCTTTGATTAACGAGCTAGTCAAGTAGAGGCATACTAGTGACACTCTGTTTGTCTATGTATTCACACATGTATTATGTTTCCGGTTAATACAATTCTAGCATGAATAATAAACATTTATCATGATATAAGGAAATAAATAATAACTTTATTATTGCCTCTAGGGCATATTTCCTTCAAATACTCAACGACTCACGCTTGACACCTATGGTCAGCTGACCTGTCACACACGAGCGTTCTGAGAGCCAATAGATGAATACAGCTTTGGGTTACAGAATGGAGGCATTACCTCATACCGACTCGGCCGCCCCGCGCGTCGCCATCGGTTGGTCACCTCATAACCACTCGGCCGCCCCGCGTCGCCACTCGGTTGGTCACCTCATAACCACTCGGCCGCCCCGCGCGTCGCCATCGGTTGGTCACCTCATAACCACTCGGCCGCCCCGCGCGTCGCCATCGGTTGGTCACCTCATACACTCGGCCGCCCCGCGCGTCGCCACTCGGTTGGTCACCTCATAACCACTCGGCCGCCCCGCGCGTCCCCATCCGATGTGGTGAAAGGTCGATCCAACTGCTGTTGACACATTTATGAGAAGCAACTGTGTCTATACCTCGGACATTTGGGTGGTTCCCTACCTCGTACTGATATAGTAGGCCGCTTCAGCCTGGATGATCGGTCCTGCGTTGGTCTCCAGATCGACAAAGATGGCCCGTCCCAGAGAATCACTTGTGGTTCAAAGCAAGCGTTTCCAACGCCGCGGAATGGTTGAGTTGAAGTTCATTTCATGGCTTGTTATTTGTTGTGTGGTGAAAACTTTAGTATTTATAATGTATCCTCGTTGTCGATGTGGGTTGATGACCTGTTGTATGTAATAAAATGATATGCCTGTGATAAACTTACTAAATTTATGAATGGCTTTCGAGTCGCTTCTCTAAATTTGTACTAGCTTCACATGCTTCGCGCGTCGGGCGGGTGTTTTTACTGTAGCCATATGTTAATGTGTTCGTTGTACGTAACCAGCACCTCGAATCCTCGATACTAGTATACTATATACTAGTAGGAGTAAGTAGTAGGAGTAGTAGGGTGGCATGGGCCAGAACAAGCATTCACGTCCAGGAGTACGGCACACGCCACCACCACGACATCCATCTGACACCATATTATTTCTTGGAGTCCGTGCTAGAGCAATCTCTTCAACCTCGTCGTTTCTCTAACTTCAGCCATCGCGCGGGCGAGGTGGGGGTTTGCCGATAGTCGGTTTCCTTAACTGCGGTCCCACTTGTAAGGCCAACTCCAACGCACGACCCCAACAGACCTCCGTTTTGCACGAACTCCAACGATAATTTTGACTAGAAAAGCAAGACCAAAGAAAACAAGAACCACAAGAATACATTTTACTACTCCTGTAAGTTGGATTAGTGCCTTCTCGATGCATTCATTGTTGATCTGCGGAGGCTCGATCTTGCGTGCTTCTTTCTTCTTCGAGTGTAAAGAAGTAGACGTTGCTTCCTCGCATCTAGTCTCATGTCTAGCCTCTATTCTAGTAGGAGTATCAACAAGTGCACTAATCTCATCCGATAGCAGAACCGAAGATTTGGTCGGGTGAAAGTGCAACTATTCCTAGGTGGTTTTGGTAATTCATAACAACATATAGCTCATTGAGCTAATGCTATTCCAAGATGATTATTTCAGGAAAGCTCAATGATTGGCATGGCATGGATGTGAAAGTGGAACCCTCAAAATGCTAAGGACAAAGGATTGGCTCAAGCTCAAAAGCTCAAGACTCTTCATTTTATATTTTAGTGATCCAAGATCACATTGAGTCTTTAGGAAAAGCCAATACTATCAAGGAGGGATGAGGTGTTGCTTAATGAGCCTCTTGCTTCATGTGCTTAGTGATATGCTCCAAAACCCTCAACTACTTTCCCATATCCACATATGACCTAAACCCTAAAGCCAAACTCGGTCCTACCGATTCTTTCTATCCGGCGCCACCGAGTTTCACTTGTCATAAGCCACTGCCAAACCCTAGCAATTCGGTTCTACCGATAGGGATCTCGGTCTCACCGAGATGGGATTGCAAACTCTCTGTTTCCCTTTCGTAACTTTTCGGTCTCACCGAAAGAGCGGATCGGTCCCACCGAGATTGCAATGTAAATTCAGTGTTTCCTTTTTGTAACTTTTCGGTCTCACCGAAAGAGCAAATCGGTCCCACCGAGTTTGCCTGACCAACTCTCTGGTTAGCTAATTACCAAAATCGGTCTCACCGAGTTTGTGTAATCGGTCTCACCGAGATTACGTTATGCCCAAACCCTAACCATATCGGTCCTACCGAGTTGCATGTCAGTCCCACCGAAAATCTCTAACGGTCACTAGGTTTACCTTTTCGGTCCGACCGAGTTTGTTGATTCGGTCCCACCGAGATTGGAAAACTGTGTGTAACGGTTGGATTTTGTGTGGAGGCTATATATACCCCTCCACCTCCTCTTCATTCGTGGAGAGAGCCATCAGAACACATCTACACTTCCAACTCATATGTTCTGAGAGAGAACCACCTACTCATGTGTTGAGACCAAGATATTCCATTCCTACCATATGAATCTTGATCTCTAGCCTTCTCCCAAGTTGCTTTCCACTCAAATCTTCTTTCCACCAGATCAAATCCTATGAGAGAGAGTTGAGTGTTGGGAGACTATCATTTGAAGCACAAGAGCAAGGAGTTCATCATCAACACACCATTTGTTACTTCTTGGAGAGTGGTGTCTCCTAGATTGGCTAGGTGTCACTTGGAAGCCTCCGACAAGATTGTGGAGTTGAACCAAGGAGTTTGTAAGGGCAAGGAGATCGCCTACTTCGTGAAGATCTACCGCTAGTGAGGCAAGTCCTTCGTGGGCGATGGCCATGGTGGGATAGACAAGGTTGCTACTTCGTGGACCCTTCGTGGGTGGAGCCCTCCGTGGACTCGCGCGACCGTTACCCTTCGTGGGTGAAGTCTCCATCAACGTGGATGTAGGATAGCACCACCTATCCGAACCACGGGAAAAACATCCGTGTCTCCAATTGCGTTTGAATTCTCCAAACCCTTCCCTTTACATTCTTGCAAGTTGCATGCTTTACTTTCCGCTGCCAATATACTCTTTGCATGCTTGCTTGAATTGTGTGATGATTGCTTGACTTGTCCTAAATAGCTAAAATCTGCCAAGAACTAAAATTGGGAAAAGGTTAAGTTTTTATTTGGTCAAGTAGTCTAATCACCCCCCTCTAGACATACTTTCGATCCTACAAGTGGTATCAGAGCTTTGGTCTCCATTTGCTTTGATCTCCATAGCTTTTGGTGGTCATAGCCTTGGTTTCACAACCTAGGAGAGTATGGCGTCTAGCGAGGGAAATTATCACCGTAGAGGTCCTTACTTTGATGGTACTAATTTTGCTAGTTGGAAGCATAAAATGAAAATGCATATTCTTGGACATAACCCCGCCGTTTGGGCTATTGTGTGTGTTGGTTTGCAAGGTGACTTCTTTGATGGGAGAGAACCAAACCGTGAAGCTACCGCGGATGAGTTGAAGATGTTGCAATACAATGCTCAAGCTTGTGATATTCTCTTCAACGGATTGTGCCCCGAAGAATTCAACAAAATCAGCCGTCTTGAGAATGCAAAGGAAATTTGGGACACTTTGATTGATATGCACGAAGGTACCGACTCCGTCAAGGAATCCAAGTTGGATGTGCTTCAAAGTCAACTTGACAAGTTCAAAATGAAGGATGGTGAAGGTGTCGCTGAAATGTACTCTAGGCTTGCTCTCATCACAAATGAGATTGCCGGCTTAGGAAGTGAAGAGATGACCGATAGATTCATCATCAAGAAGATTCTAAGAGCCTTGGATGGAAAATATGATACTGTGTGCACATCGAACCAAATGATGCCCAATTACAAAGATCTCAAGCCAACAGAGGTGATTGGAAGAATTGTTGCTCATGAGATGTCACTTAAGGATAAGGAGGAACTTCACAACAAATCAAGTGGTGCCTACAAAACCTCATTGAAGCCCTACATCATCAAGTGTAGAAAAAAACTTCAATGAAGAATTGAGCTTAATGGTGAAGAACTTCAACAAGTTCTACAAGAGTAGAAGCAAAGATAGAAGCTTCAAGTCAAGGTCCTACAATGACAAAAGATCTTCTAGTCGAGAGCGAAACTGCTACAGTTGTGGAAGACCCGGACACTATTCCAATGAGTGTACGGCTCCCTACAAGAGAAGAGAAGACTCTCCAAAAAGAAGAAGCAAAGAATCACCACCAAGAGAGGAGAAGGAGTAGAGATGATCGTTATGAACGAAGATACTCACGGAGAAGCAGGATTCAGAAAGAAGGAAAATCATCAAGGAGCTACACAAAACGAAGACATCAGCTCATGTTGGTGAATGGGTATCCGGCTCCGACTCCGACAGCCACTCCGAGAGAAGTTATCACTCCGATTCCGAATATACTCAAGATGAAGGTGTTGCCGGTCTAGCACTTGTGTCAACCAACTCCTACGACATATTTGACTCACCAAATGAAGGAATTGGAAGATTCTTCATGGCCAAAGGCCCTAAGGTAACACACCCCGAGTATGTTGATTTCAACAGTGATGAAGATGACTTGTTAGGCGATGATTTGCTTGTTGACAATTCTAGTGATGAATACTATGATGAAACGTCAATTAATCATGCTAATCAAGAAAAAACGAATGACAATGATAAGAAGAAGATTGAGGCTCTAACTGAAGAACTAAACACTCTTAAGTTAGCTCATGAAACTATCTTCGAAGATCATCGAGAACTTTCAAGAGCTCATGAGAAATTACACTTTGAAAAGCTCAATCTTGAGCAAGAGCATGAGTTCGTAAAAGCAATCAATGATGATCTCCGCAAGAAAAGTTCTTCTTACATTGCCAAGCGTTTACTCTTATCCACTTACATGGCTCAAGTCAAGTCTAGTAACAAGAACAAGAAAGATTCTTCCTCTAGCAGTAACAATGATTATGCTAAATCCAATATTGTTGCTTCTAGTAGTTCTCTTGATTCCACTAATGATTCTCTTAGCCAAGTTACACTTGAGCAAGAAAATAGCTTATTGAAGGGAATTATAGAGAAAGTAGTGTACAAATGCCTTGCCGAGAGTAAGCAATTCAAGAGGAAATTGATGCATTTGAAGAAGCTCCTAAGACCTTAGTCAAGTGGATTCCCAAGACTACTTCAAGTTCCACTTCATCAAGTACGACTACAACTCCAAGGATTCCCATCAAGATGATGTGGATCCAAAAGAAGAAGAACTAGAGAGTTCTTGAGGGTGACTCCGCCAACATACCTCACTCTTATCATTTTGGCAAGAACAAGTGCAATCAACTTCCACATCTTGCACTAGTTCAAGGAGTCACAAACCCTCTTGTTGGTAAGACAAGGGACAAGGTAACCTAAAAGTTTTCATGGACATCATCTTGTGTGTGCATCACTCTATGTCTATGGATATCCTTGTTTGTTCCTTGTGGGACTAACCCATGTAGGTATTGAAAGTGCAATTCACTCAAATGGATAGCTCCAAGTGATCTACATCAACATTGAGCATCCACATCTTCAACATCTACATGAAGTCATCATCGACAAAACCCGAGGTTAGTTCATCCCTCTAATCTAGGGGAGCTTTACTCTAAGACTTGAGCTAAAGAACTCTAAAGATGTGAACACAACAATGCTTTATGTAAAAGTGGTAACCCCACTTGAGCTTAAACGATGAGTATGACCTATGATCAAGTGTTCTCACTTGACTCCTAAGTCAATATACTCATATATAGATGACCTAGTCATCGCCAATTGCTTGATAGATGCTAGAATTGGTTGTACATGCTTTGTCACATATTTCAATTGCCATTTTATTGTGTGAGCATGGTGGTTGCATATTTTACTCATTCGAGGACATCCACTTGTTGTTTTGATTGATTGGTTTTATTTCCTTTTGCCAAGTGGATGGACAAGAGTGCCTAAGAACCTCCTCTAGCTATCTATGCTTTTCTCGTCTCAAACTCTATTCATGCTACATCACAAAATTTGATCAAGTCAGATTCGAACCACTCTGTGTGAGGAGCACTCGGAGTCCCCGATTCGTCATAGACTTAAACTTCCAAAACCTCTTGATTCTCGGTCTGACCGATATCCTACTTTCGGTCCTACCGAGATCATTAAGTTGATCTAATTTTCGATCTCGGTGCAACCGATTTGAACCATTCGGTCACACCGAGTTGCAACAACTGTATACAGTTTTGCATCTCGGTGCCACCGAGTTGTTCCACTCGGTCACACCGACAGGGTCGGGCTATATATAGTCACGTTCGCACTAAGGCTCAACCAGCTCCGCGGTGTGGATGATGCCCCCTCCTTGCTCCATCCAGAAGGCAGGCCACGGACTAGGAAGCCGTGCATATTACAATTTGCACAAGTTGGGAGAAATACAAGGAACTGGTATCAAGCAGAGCACAAGTTGAGAGAAAGTTACGGTCCAGGAGCCGACCTTCCAAGGGAGTAGCATGATGCGTCACCGCGGTGCCTTCATCTGGAGTTGAAGGCCGGAGTTGTGAGCTGCTGCTTTGCTTCCCCACATAGCACGCCTAGGTTCTCCTAACATACCAACCCGAAAGACAAAAACATGATTAGGGAGTTGGTACATCAGAAAAGGAATCGATGCACGAATAACATACATAACTAAAAAAATAAAATAAGTATTTCACATATTATTAGAAGTGCATATTAGATGTCTGCAAGATAAGTGTTGCTTCATATAAGATGTTTAGTGATTTAACAATCAGTATGCTGCAGGAAATTTTGTTTGCCATGTCACCCAATGTTTACTATCAAAAATAGAAATTATTCACTGTTAATGCATTTGAGCTATAAGATAACCAACTAATGTTCTGTCCCATTGAGATGATTTTAGCCCTTCACATGATGGTTCATTGTTATCCATGTTAGCACATCAGGCTTGGAGCTTACGTATATAATAAGAAAAGTAGATTAAGCAATGCATCCAGATAACACAAGGAGGCAAGCACTAGTAAATCTTGACTCTCGTACCACTACATGTATATAACAAGTATTTGACACATTCCTGGAAGCATGCAAATACAGGCAATATTATTTGTCTAATGAAATACATGACATATTCTCCTCGCATATTCTCCAATTAAACACTTGATGGTGGCCAGAGCGAAACAAACAAAGGGAGAGACAAGTCTTCACCTTGCAAACAAGGGGACTCATACCAGCCAAATCAGAACAAATTGAACCCGGCAACACTCTATATAAACATTTTGCTCAAAGATGCTCAAGAGGAAGACACACTTTCTCAACATTGCATTCCAATCATTATAGACCAAATTGCAAAATAAGACAGTGGATAAATCATAGTCTAGATCACGCCACAAAGAAACATCAAAATCAGAACATATAGGTCCATCATGATTTTAAGGAACATTGCGCTAGAGAAGTAGGCTTGCAATGCAACTTTCTGCAAATGGTTGCAAAACAAACCACCCAACAATCAGAAGAATGAGCATGTTAGTTAGACTGTATGTGCTACACACACCAAAATTCAAAAACTATAACTAAGGCGAAGAGGGGAAAGATATGGGGGGCAGTAAGTGTCGACAGAAGGACTCGACCATCTCCCTCTGCTCCTGCTTAGTCTTCCTCACCATGGCTTTATTCTCCTGCCTGCACGCAACTGCCCCATTCCTTCAGACAACCAGACAAGATGTGCACAATTGCCGTATTACTGTTTCAAGGCATCCGACCTGGGGGTGCCTTGGCCAGGTTGTAGTCCTTCTTGGCGTACAAGACTCCCTCTGCACACGCATCACAATAGATTCATCAGTAAAATCATTCAGTCCGTCCAAAGGAGTGGCATTCTTGCACACATAAAAAGTTGAAATTAGCACCAAGGAATTCAGTTAAGATGCTCAGACTACTGTAATAGTCAGTAGAATTCTTCCAGATTGCAGCTTGACATGAATAAGATTCTACAGTTTAGGAAGTTAGTGGTGTCCAAACTGTCTATGCTTGAACCTTGCAGCAACCGCGCATAAGAGCGAAACTCGCTGCAGTCAATGGGTGCAAGAACACTGACGGGCAACATGGTTAAAACCCTACGCAACACATGGATCGAACCCTACAGAAGAAGACTAACGAGATGCATCTGAATCCTGGACACGGCCGGCGTGGTGCGTAAAATGGGCGGGGGAGGGAGAGCACCCTGAAGAGGTACTTGCAGATCTCGCGGTGGTTCTTCTTGGAGATGATCTGCGGAGGGAGACAAGGGAGGTCAGATTAGGCGGTTCTACGACCGGGGCAACCAACGGGGAGAGCGGACTCGGCTGGGGATGCTTACCATGGTGACGGGCGCCGGGGGAGGAGGCGGGGGCGGAGACGGCAGCGCCGCGGCATGCAGGGGAACGCCCTGGCCTCCTCCGGCCCCCTCGCGACGCCATCGCTCGCCCGCCACTTGGCCAAGCCCCGTGGGTCGAGGCCCGCGCGCCCGCCCACGTCGTCGGGGAGCAGCGCGAGGGGCGCGGCCCCGTAGGCGGAGAGGGAGCAGGGGCGCGAGCGGGCCGGAGGGATCGAAGGCGGGTGGCGCACAGCCGTGATGTCGTGGCGCGGCGGGGGAAGGAACTCCGGCAACGGAGGATGGGGCGGCGGCGGAGGACGGGACGCTTGGTTAGATCTGGATCGGGGAGAAGTGCGGAGCGGATTTTGATCTCGCCGATGGGTGGGTGAGAAGCGCTCGCGGAGCCCGGGAGCGTAGGTTTGCCGGTGGGTGGGTAGGGGCGAGGGGGGGGCAGCACGGTGGTGGGGGAGAAGGGGGCGGCGGCGATGGATCTGTGGAGAAGGGGGCGGCGCCGATGGAGTGGGAGGGGATAGGGTTTGGGTGGTTGGGCTGCCCGGGGGTGGGAGGGGATAGGGTTCTTTTTCTTTCTCTCTCTCTTTTTCTTTAGATAAATGGGATGGGTGGATGGATGGATGGATGCCATGTCATCAATCCATGGCACAAACATTTCAACCAATGAGAACAAAGGATACGTAATTGTGTTTTTCTATGTGTTTCTATTATATTTTTTGCACAAGGGTTCATTTTGGAATGGCATAATTTGTTCAAATTATATCATACTTTGCACAAAGGTGCATCTTGGAATGGCAAACAATGTTGCCTAAAAAATTCATTTTCTTTGGACGAAAAATTCATTTTCCATTTTTTGAGTGCCCAAAATGAGTTTTTTTGTGAAGGACCTACCATATATTTGTTGCAAAATTGGACCAAATTTTTTCTAAAATACTAGGACATATTTAATGCACAATTGACCAAATGGTTGGGTGTAAAAAGTTTTGATCCACCTCTCATGAAAAAGACAAATTTCCGCGATTCAGCTGGAAGCGGGTCAAATTTGAACTGTAGCTACCTTGTAGTTTGCTCTTTATTTTTTTCAAAAATCATTTCTAGGTACATAAGTATCTATTTAATCATAGAAACACCAAAAAAGTTCCAAGATTCAACCACTAGCTAGGAACGGTCATTCCCGCCGTTTTGACCGCATTTTGAAACGGGCATAAAAAATTCAAAAAAATCAAAAAATTGGGAAACCTTCGCATTGTGTCATTCTATGTGGCCAAGTTCCTAGGAAAAATAACAAACTTGTAATACGGCAATTATTTTAAAAAAGTGTTCTCAGAAACGAGCTATCACGTGTGGAGATCAATGGCTTTCAAGCCAAATGATCAATCTTATGGCCACATCCATGGCATAGTTTGTTCAAATGATCTCATATTGTGCACAAGGGTGCATATTGGAATGGCAAACAATGTTGCCTAAGGAAGTTGTCACTTTCTTTGGACGAAAAAACCATTTTCCATTTTTTGAGTGCCCAAAAGGAGGTTTTTTTGTGAAGGACCTACCATAATTTGTTGCAAAATTGGACCAAATCATTTTTCATAAAATACTAGGACATATTTAATGCACAATTGACCAAATGGTTGGGTGTAAAAAGTTTTGATCCACCTCTCATGAAAAAGACAAATTTCCGCCGATTCAGATGGAAGCGGGTCAAATTTGAACTGTAGCTACCTTGTAGTTTGCTCTTTATTTTTTCAAAAATCATTTCTAGGTACATAAGTATCTATTTAATCATAGAAACACCAAAAAAGTTCCAAGATTCAACCACTAGCTAGGAACGGTCATTCCCGCCGTTTTGACCGCATTTTGAAACGGGCATAAAAAATTCAAAAAAAATCAAAAATTGGGAAACCTTCGCATTGTGTCATTGTATGTGGCCAAGTTCCTAGGAAAAATAACAAACTTGTAATACGGCAATTATTTTAAAAAGTGTTCTCAGAAACGAGCTATCACGTGTGGAGATCAATGGCTTTCAAGCCAAATGATCAATCTTATGGCCACATTCATGGCATAGTTTGTTCAAATGATCTCATATTGTGCACAAGGGTGCATATTGGAATGGCAAACAATGTTGCCTAGGAAGTTTTCATTTTCTTTGGACGAAAAAACCATTTTCCATTTTTCGAGTGCCCAAAAGGAGGTTTTTTGTGAAGGACCTACAAATAATTGTTGCAAAATTGGACCAAATCAATTTTTATAAAATACTAGGACATATTTAATGCACAATTGACAAAATGGTTGGGTGTAAAAAGTTTTGATCCACCTCTCGTGAAAAAGACAAATTTCCGCCGATTCAGTTGGAAGCGGGTCAAATTTGAACTGCAGCTGCCTCATAGTTTGCTATTTATTTTTTCCAAAAATCATTTCTAGTTACATAAGGACCTATTTAATCATAAATACATGGTTTGGTGGTGATACGTCGAGGTTTGGGCGGTGGCCGAGGGCCCCAACTCTAGAGCGCGTAAACTCGCATGCCCGTCGCGTGGTCACCGCGTGACCGTGTTGCCATGTGTTCTGGGCGGCCTAGGCATGTCTAGTGGGTTGGGCACTCCCCAGGTTGGTGCTAGGAAGAAAATTACAACATAAGATTCTCACGAGGAGACCGATCGATGCTCAAACATGAATTAGCAGCCAAGTGTTTGATTAGCGGTACGGGAAATGCACATGGCCAATGGGCGTGAGTTTTGGCTGAGGATGATCATCTACTAAGGAGAATGTCTTCACAAATTTTTAGCTCAAAAGGAGGATCCTAGGTGGTACTTGCTTTGCAAAGTACCACGCTGGACAAAAATATGAATGTTGAAGCTGGGCTCAAAATAATGAATGGAGTGAGCTGAAATTTTGTGGAGGATGGTTATTTGGGCATAGGAAAGCATTGTAGAAAATTGATACCATTTGGACATGCCAAAGTAGTACTTCCTTCACAATGCTCTTCTATGGACAGAAACTTGGGAAAACTAGTGAGAGAGATTGGATGAATGAAATGAGCTCAAAATTGGTGTAGGTAAGTTACTTAGGTATGGTCATGCGCTGGTAAATTTTCAGATCATTTGGGTAAGCCTAGCTAGTACTTACTTCACAAAGCTTCTCTCGAGGTAGAAACTTTGGAAATTTCCCGAGAAAGATTTACTAGGAAAATTGAGCTGAATATTATCATGTGGCAATGATTTGGGTATGGAAGAGTGCCCGAAAAGTTTGAGGGTAATAGGAGGGGTCTATATAACACTTGCTTTGCAACGTGCCAATTTGGCCATAAAATATAAATTGAACCTGGGCTCACATAGATGATTTGACTGAGCTGCAATTTGGAGGAGGGTGATAATTTGGGCATATGAAGGAAACTGTATAAATTTCATGTCATTTAGAGATATAAAAAAGGTACTTCCTTCACAATGCTTCTAGGTGGACAAAAACTTTGGAAATTTGCCGAGGAAGATTTGCTAGGCAAATGGAGCTGAATTTTGTCATGCGGTAATGATTTGGATAGGAAAGAGTGCCCAAAAATTCCGAGGGCAATCAAGAATATATAAATAGCACTTCCTTCATAAAGTGTTGTTGTGAACAGAATAGGAAAATGAATATTGTTGAATTAGTTTTGAACTAGGCAAGGAAGGATTTTTACATATTTGATGAAGATATGCCCCAAAGAATTTATGAGATTTTTTTGGGAATTTTGGGAATGATAGAAATATAGGTTGCTTCACAACCTAGGGCAAAAACTGCCACATGGACATGACACATAGGCAAAACTGATGAGATGGCGCCTAGTCATCACAACCCACCACAATCTACAAGGCTATGACCATCTATATTGGTCATTAACAACTAGAAATAAGGCAGCGGACTAGCACTGTTTGCTTTGTGACCATTTCGTGTAAGGAAATTACGACCTTTCTGACCAAAATGGTCGCAATGGTTTAGGGTTTGGAGCCCCCTGAACAGCTTTTGACCAATTGGTCTAAAATGGTCATAAATTTATGACCAATTCTTCGAGGGTCACTGACAGAAGGTCATAAGTTGACATATTTCTTGTAGTGATCAATCCTTTGCTTCATGTATTTTGATGTGCCTCAGAAATTCAAGGTCATGAGCCTCATATTAGAAACTATCAAGAGGACTGCAGCAGATCAGAAGAGGAGCTGTGGTTATGCCCCTCAGATTCAGGAGCTAATCAACTCGAAGGGGCACAGTGCATATACTTGTTGGACAAGGAACACTTGCCTATTCATCCAGACTTTGAGGACAACCAAGTTGTGATGAATGAGAATGAACCATCATCAGTTCAAGCACAAGCAATAAGGAGCAGGCAAGGAAGGAGAAAGCTGCCAAGATGCCAACTCAAGAGGAGGCATCTGAGTATTTCTTGAAAACCAAACAAGAGCAGCTTGGTTACTTGATTGCATCCACACTGAGGATTGAGCAAGGACTGGCCACCCTCACTCAGAATCAGCAGAGCTTAGAGAGGATCATGGAAAAAATTCTATGACTTGGATGTCAAAGTAACAGAGATTCAGTCTGCAGTGGAACAATTCAGGATGATATGCAGGAGAGGAGAGGCAAGACTACAACTGATGCATTTGCCAGAGTGCCAAGAGCTCAGAGATCACATGCAGTGCCAGTTGCTGACACCAGAGCCACCACTTCTACACCAGCTACAGCTTAAGTTCCACCAGCTCCAGCTCCTACCCCAGCAGCTCCAACTACGTCTACTGAAGCCTTCGTCCTTGGAGTGATCCAGACTCCACCACCACCAGAAGACCAAGCCTGAGAGTCGATCTAGCACTGTGCATTTTCTAGGAACTCTTTGGTAACTTGTTGCCAAAGGGGGAGAAAAATGTATAGATCATAGGCTTCGAGAGAGAGAGTGTTGCTTTTTTCTCTCTTGCTTTATTTGGTGGTTTTTCGAACTTTGTTTGCTTTTGAGTGCTTGAGATACTATGTCTTATCTGTGAGACATTGATGATCATGTGTTTGATCATAAGCTACACTTAATGCTTGTGAATGCTATTATCTTATCTATCTTATGTGATCATTCACTTTTCTTGGTGATGAGTGCATGTATTTCATTCTTATCATTTTAAGCGCTCCACCAAGATGTATGTGACATGGAAGAGTAACCCATGACTCTAACTCTTTGTGCATTTGCAGTCCAAAGCAAATTTTAAATATGCACAAATTTAGGGGGAGCTCTTACTTATCACATACTTCTCAAAGCGAACGATATATTTCATGCTTATTATCATTTGTCGAAGCTTTGATCTATATGTTGTCATCAATTACCAAAAAGGGGGAGATTGAAAGTGCAACTATCCCTAGGTGGTTTTGGTAATTCATAACAACATATAGCTCATTGAGCTAATGCTATTCCAAGATGATTTATTTCAGGAAAGCTCAATGATTGGCATGGCATGGATGGTGAAAGTGGAA
>NW_024112828.1:0-13697 GCF_003073215.2 Triticum urartu | reverse complement strand
GTTTATGAATTTCGTATTTATTTCAAACACAAATGCCCCATATGTAATGTTATGATTTGTTTGTTTGTAGGAGCTTGCACCTCTGAAGCTTCGTTCTCACGGGGTCACCCTTGGGTGGATGCTCTATGATGAGCGATACACACCGTATGTAAGGGAGACAGGACTTCTCCCTTTCATTCATATGGTCAGACGGTCGACGCCACCCAACAATGCTCCAGCACTCACCGCGCTTATTGATCATTGGCGGCCGGAGACACATAGTTTCCATCTACGGACCGGGGAGATGACAGTGACGCTCCAGGATATTGCTATGATCACCGGTCTTCCTATCGATGGGAATCCTCTATGTATGAGCACCGACTCCGATGGGTGGCGCGCGCAGATGCATGCCCTTATCGGTATGGTTCCTCCGGAGCCTCCGGAACCAGCAGCAGAAAACAAGAAGAAGGAAAGAGTCGTAGCCGGTGCTACTTTCACGTGGATTACTGAGCACTTTGGTACTTGCCCACCGGAAGCTGATGAGGACACGGTCAAGATATATGCTCGTGTCTACATGTGGTATGTGATATCCAGGACTATGTTTGCTGATGGCACAGGCAAGAATGCTCCATGGATGTGGCTGAAGGCGTTGACCGTCTTCGATAGCAAATGGAGTTGGGGTTCGACGACACTGGCTTACTTGTATAGACAGGTATGAAGTTGTTTCTTTTTCACTTCATTGCTACAATATGAATGCGATCTTGCTCTTAATTGAACCATGTTCTCTTTTATGTGCAGTTGGACGAAGCCTGTTGTAGGTCATCTGGAGGTATTGGTGGTTGTTTGCTCGCACTTTCCATATGGAGCTGGGAGCGTTTGCCGGTTGGACGTCCGAAGAAGGTGAAGTACGATGATTGGGACGACAAAGGCGACCTACATACGGCTATGTTGGAAATATGCCCTAGAGGCAATAATAAATTGTTATTATTATATTTCCTTGTTCATGATAATCGTTTATTATCCATGCTAGAATTGTATTGATAGGAAACTCAGATACATGTGTGGATACATAGACAACACCATGTCCCTAGTAAGCCTCTAGTTGACTAGCTCGTTGATCAATAGATGGTTACGGTTTCCTGACCATGGACATTGGATGTCGTTGATAACGGGATCACATCATTAGGAGAATGATGTGATGGACAAGACCCAATCCTAAGCATAGCACTAGATCGTGTAGTTCGTATGCTAAAGCTTTTCTAATGTCAAGTATCATTTCCTTAGACCATGAGATTGTGCAACTCCCGGATACCGTAGGAGTGCTTTGGGTGTGCCAAACGTCACAACGTAACTGGGTGGCTATAAAGGTACACTACGGGTATCTCCGAAAGTGTCTGTTGGGTTGGCACGAATTGAGACTGGGATTTGTCACTCCGTGTGACGGAGAAGTGTCTCTGGGCCCACTCGATAGGACATCATCATAATGTGCACAATGTGATCAAGGAGTTGATCACGGGATGATGTGTTACGAAACGAGTAAGGAGACTTGCCGGTAACGAGATTGAACAAGGTATCGGGATACCGACGATCGAATCTCGGGCAAGTATCGTACCGATAGACAAAGGGAATTGTATACGGGATTGATTAAGTCCTTGACATCGTGGTTCATCCGATGAGATCATCGTGGAACATGTGGGAGCCAACATGGGTATCCAGATCCCGATGTTGGTTATTGACCGGAGAGTCGTCTCGGTCATGTCTACATGTCTCCCGAACCCGTAGGGTCTACACACTTAAGGTTCGGTGACGCTAGGGTTATAGAGATATTAGTATGCGGTAACCCGAATGTTGTTCGGAGTCCCGGATGAGATCCCGGACGTCACGAGGAGTTCCAGAATGGTCCGGAGGTAAAGAATTATATATAGGAAGTGCTATTTCGGCCATCGGGACAAGTTTCGGGGTCACCGGTATTGTACCGGGACCACCGGAAGGGTCCCGGGGGTCCACCGGGTGGGGCCACCTGCCGGGGGGCCACATGGGCTGTAGGGGGTGCGCCTTGGCCTATATGGGCCAAGGGCACCAGCCCCAAGAGGCCCATGCGCCAAAGGGACAAGAGGAGGGGAGAGTCCTAAAGGGGGAAGGCACCTCCGAGGTGCCTTGGGGAGGATGGACTCCTCCCCCCTTGGCCGCACCCTTCCTTGGAGGAAGGGGCAAGGCTGCGCCCTCCCCCTCTCCCTTGGCCCTATATATAGTGGGGGAGGGAGGGCAACCATACCTAAGCCCTAGCGCCTCCCTCTCCCTCCCATGACACACCTTCCTCCTCCCGCAATGCTTGGCGAAGCCCTGTTGGAATCCCGCTACTTCCACCACCACGCCGTCGTGCTGCTGGATCTCCATTAACCTCTCCTCCCCCTTGCTGGATCAAGAAGGAGGAGACGTCGCTGCTCCGTACGTGTGTTGAACGCGGAGGTGCCGTCCGTTCGGCGCTAGGATCATCGGTGATTTGGATCACGACGAGTACGACTCCATCAACCCCGTTCTCTTGAACGCTTCCGCGCGCGATCTACAAGGGTATGTAGATCCACTCATCCCTCGTTGCTAGATGACTCCATAGATTGATCTTGGTGACACGTAGGAAAATTTTGAATTATTGCTACGTTCCCCAACAGTGGCATCATGAGCTAGGTCTATGCGTAGTTTCTATGCACGAGTAGAACACAAAGTAGTTGTGGGCGTTGATTTTGTTCAATATGCTTACCGTTACTAGTCCAATCTTGATTCGGTGGCATTGTGGGATGAAGCGGCCCGGACCGACCTTACACGTACTCTTACGTGAGACTGGTTCCACCGACTGACATGCACTAGTTGCATAAGGTGGCTAGCGGGTGTCTGTCTCTCCCACTTTAGTCGGATCGGATTCGATGAAAAGGGTCCTTATGAAGGGTAAATAGCAATTGGCATATCACGTTGTGATCTTTGCGTAGGTAAGAAACGTTCTTGCTAGAAACCCATAGCAGCCACGTAAAACATGCAAACAACAATTAGAGGACGTCTAACTTGTTTTTGCAGGGTATGCTATGTGATGTGATATGGCCAAAGGATGTGATGAATGATATATGTGATGTATGAGATTGATCATGTTCTTGTAATAGGAATCACGACTTGCATGTCGATGAGTATGACAACCGGCAGGAGCCATAGGAGTTGTCTTAATTTATTTATGACCTGCGTGTCAACATAAACGTCATGTAATTACTTTACTTTATTGCTAAACGTGTTAGCCATAGTAGTAGAAGTAATAGTTGGCGAGCAACTTCATGGAGACACGATGATGGAGATCATGATGATGGAGATCATGGTGTCATGCCAGTGACAAGATGATCATGGAGCCCCAAGATGGAGATCAAAGGAGCTATATGATATTGGCCATATCATGTCACTATTATTTGATTGCATGTGATGTTTATCATGTTTATACATCTTGTTTACTTAAAAAGACGGTAGTAAATAAGATGATCTCTCATTAAAATTTCAAGAAAGTGTTCCCCCTAACTGTGCACCATTGTGACAGTTCGTTGTTTCAATGCACCACGTGATGATCGGGTGTTTGATTCAAACGTTCACATACAACGGGTGTAAGACAGATTTACACATGCAAACACTTAGGTTGACTTGACGAGCCTAGCATGTGTATAGACATGGCCTCGGAACACAGAAGACCGAAAGGTCGAGCATGAGTCGTATAGAAGATACGATCAACATGAAGATGTTCACCGATGTTGACTAGTCCGTCTCACGTGATGATCGGACACGGCCTAGTTGACTCGGATCATGTAATCACTTAGATGACTAGAGGGATGTCTATCTGAGTGGGAGTTCATAAGATGAACTTAATTATCCTGAACATAGTCAAAAGGTCTTCGCAAATTATGTCGTAGCTCGCGCTTAGTTCTACTGTTTAGATATGTTCCTAGAGAAAATTTAGTTGAAAGTTGATAGTAGCAATTATGCGGACTAGGTCCGTAAACTGAGGATTGTCCTCATTGCTTCATAGAAGGCTTATGTCCTTAATGCACCGCTCAGTGTGCTGAACCTCGAACGTCGTCTGTGGATGTTGCGAACATCTGACATACACATTTTGATAACTACGTGATAGTTCAGTTAAACGGTTTAGAGTTGAGGCACCGAAGACGTTTTGAAACGTCGCGAAACATATGAGATGTTTCGAGGGCTGAAATTGGGATTTCAGGCTCGTGCCCACGTCAAGAGGTATAAGACCTCCGACGATTTTCTTAGCCTGCAAACTAAGGGAGAAAAGCTCAATTGTTGAGCTTGTGCTCAGATTGTCTGAATACAACAATCGCTTGAATCAAGTGGGAGTTGATCTTCCAGATGAAATAGTGATGTTTCTCCGAAGTCATTACCACCAAGCTGCTAGAGCTTCGTGATGAACTATAATATATCAGGGACATATATGATGATCCTTGAGATATTCGCGATGTTTGACACCACAAAAGTAGAAATCAAGAAGGAGCATCAATTGTTGATGGTTGGTGAAACCACTAGTTTCAAGAAGGGCAAGGGCAAGAAGGGATACTTCATGAAACGGCAATTCAGCTGCTGCTCTAGTGAAGAAACCCAAGGTTGAACCCAAACCCGAGACTAAGTGCTTCTGTAATAAGGGGAACAGCCACTGGAGCAGAATTACCCTAGATACTTGGTAGATAGAAGGCTGGCAAGGTCGATAGAAGTATATTGGATATACATTGTGTTGATGTGTACTTTACTAGTACTCCTAGTAGCACCAGGGTATTAGATACCGGTTCGGTTGCTAAGTGTTAGTAACTCGAAATAAAAGCTACGGAATAAACGGAGACTAGCTAAAGGTGAGCTGACGATATGTGTTGGAAGTGTTTCCAATGTTGATATGATCAAGCATCGCACGCTCCCTCTACCATCGAGATTGGTGTTTGCGTTGAGCATAGACATGATTGGATTATGTCTATCGCAATACGGTTATTCATTTAAGGAGAATAATGGTTACTCTGTTTATTTGAATAATACCTTCAATGGTCTTGCACCTAAAATGAATGGTTTATTGAATCTCGATCGTAGTGATACACATGTTCATGCCAAAAGATAGTAATGATAGTACCACCTACTTGTGGCACTGCCACGTAAGTCATATCGGTATAAAACGCATGAAGAAGCTCCATGTTGATGGATCTTTGGGCTCACTCGTTTTTGAAAAGTTTGAGACATGCGAACCATGTCTATTGGTGTATATGCATGAAGAAACTCCATGCAAATGGACCGTTTGGACTCACTTGATTTTGAATCACTTGAGACATGCAAATCATACCACATGGGCAAGATGACTGAAAGCCTCGTTTTCAGTAAAATGGAACTAGAAAGCAACTTGTTGGAAGTAATACATTTTGATGTGTGCAGTCCAATGAGTGCTGAGGCATGTAGTGGATATCGTTATGTTCTTACTTCACAGATGATTTGAGTAGATGTTGAGTATATTTACTTGATGAATCACGAGTCTGAATTATTGAAAGGTTCAAGTAATTTCAGGGTGAAGTTGAAAGATCGTCGTGACAAGAGGATAAAAGATCTATGATATGATCATAGAGATGAATATCTGAATTACGAGTTTGGCACAGAATTAAGACATTGTGGAAATTGTTTCACAACTAATACAGCCTGGAACACCATAGTGTGATGGTGTGTCCGAACATCATAACTGCACCCTATTGGATATGATGCATACCATGATGTCTCTTATCGAATTACCACGATAGTTTATGGGTTAGGCATTAGAGACAACCACATTCACTTTAAATAGGGCACCACGTAATTCCGATGAGATGACACCGTATGAACTATGGTTTAGAGAAACCTAAGCTGTCATTTCTTAAAAGTTTGGGGCTGCGACGCTTATGTGAAAAAGTTTCAGGCTGATAAGCTCGAACCCAAAGCGGATAAATGCATCTTCATAGGACACCCAAAACAGTTGGGTATACCTCCTGTCTCAGATCCGAAAGCAATAAGGGATTGTTTCTAGAATCGGGTCCTTTCTCGAGGAAAAGTTTCTCTCGAAAGAATTGAGTGGGAGGATGGTGGAGACTTGATGAGGTTATTGAACCGTCTCTTCAACTAGTGTGTGGCAGGGCACAGGAAGTTGTTCCTGTGGCACCTACACCAATTGAAGTGGAAGCTTATGATAGTGATCATGAAACTTCAGATCAAGTCACTACCAAACCTCGTAGGATGACAAGGATGCGTACTACTTCAGAGTGGTACGTAATCCTGTCTTGGAAGTCATGTTGCTAGAAACAACAATGAACCTACGAGCTATGGAGAAGCGATGGTGGGCCCGGATTCCGAAATGGCTCGAGGCCATAAGCCGAGAGAGGATCCATGTATGAAACAAAGTGGTAGACTTTGGCAAGAAACAGCTCGATGGTCGTAAGGCTGTTGAGTACAGAATGGATTTTAAAAGGAAGACGACAATGATGGTAAGTAACCATTAAGAAAGCTCGACTTGTTCGTTAAGATGTTTTTCCGACAAGTTCAAGGAGTTGACTAATGAAGACTTTCTCACTCGATAGCGATGCTAAGAGTCTGTTGGAATTATATTAGCGTTACTGCATTATTTATGAAATCTTGCAGATAGGATGTCAAAACATTGTTTCCTTCGACGATTTTCTTGAGGAAAGGTTGTATGTGATACAACCAGGAAGGTTTTGTCAATCCTGAAAGATGCTAATAAGTATGCAAAGCTCCAGCAATCCTTCTAAGGACTGGAGTAAGCATCTCAGAGTTGGAATGTATGCTTTGATGAGATGATCAAAGATTTTGGGTTTATACAAAGTTTATGAGAAACTTGTATTTCCAAAGAAGTGAGTGGGAGCACTATAGAATTTCCGATGAGTATGTGTTGTTAACATGTTGTTGATCGGAAATGATGTAGAATTTCTAGAAAGCATGCAGAGTTATTTGAAAAGTGTTTTTCAATGGAAAGCCTGGATTAAGCTACTTGAACTTGAGCATCAAGATCTATAAGGATAGATCAAAACGCTTAATGGTACTTTCAAATGAGCACATACCTTGACATGATCTTGAAGGTGTTCAAGATGGATCAGTCAAAGAAGGAGTTCTTGCCTGAGTTGTAAGGTATGAAGTTAAGACTTAAAGCTCGACCACGGCAGAAGAAAGAGGAAGGACGAAGGTCGTCCCCTATGCTTTTGTCATAGGCTCTATACGGTATGCCATGCTGAGTACCGCACCTGATGTGTGCCTTGCCACATATCTGGCAAGAGGGTACAAAGGTAATCTAGGAGTAGATCACCAGATAGCGGTCTAAATTATCCTTAGAGGAATAAGGATATGTTTCTCGGTTATGGAGGTGATAAAGAGTTCGATGTAAAGAGTTACATCGATGCAAGCTTAACACCTATCCAGATAGCTCTGAGTAGAGATACCGGATACGTATAATGGAGCAACAATTTAGAATAGCTCCAAGTAGAACCGTTATTTGAAATGGCTCCAAATATAGCGTAGAGATTTGCGAAGTACATACAGATCTGATTGTTGCAGACCCGTTGACTAAAACCTCTCTCACAAGCATAACATGATCAAACCCAGAACTCATCGAGTGTTAATCACATGGTAAATGTGAACTAGATTATTGACTCTAGTAAACTCTATGGGTGTTAGTCACATGGGGATGTGACCTTGAGTGTTAATCACATAGCGATGTGAACTGGATTATTGACTCTAGTGCAAGTGGGAGACTGTTGAAATATGCCCTAGAGGCAATAATAAATTAGTTATTATTATATTTCCTTGTTCATGATAATCGTTTATTATCCATGCTAGAATTGTATTGATAGGAAACTCAGATACATGTGTGGATACATAGACAACACCATGTCCCTAGTAAGCCTCTAGTTGACTAGCTCGTTGATCAATAGATGGTTACGGTTTCCTGACCATGGACATTGGATGTCGTTGATGACGGATCACATCATTAGGAGAATGATGTGATGGACAAGACCCAATCCTAAGCCTAGCACAAGATCGTGTAGTTTGTATGCTAAAGCTTTTCTAATGTCAAGTATCATTTCCTTAGACCATGAGATTGTGCAACTCCCGGATACCGTAGGAGTGCTTTGGGTGTGCCAAACGTCAAACGTAACTGGGTGGCTATAAAGGTGCACTACAGGTATCTCCGAAAGTGTCTGTTGGGTTGGCACGAAATCGAGACTGGGATTTGTCAATCCATGTAAACGGAGAGGTATCTCTGGGCCCACTGGGTAGGACATCATCATAATGTGCACAATGTGATCAAGGAGTTGATCACGGGATGATGAGTTACGAAACGAGTAAAGAGACTTGCCGGTAACGAGATTGAACAAGGTATCGGGATACAGATGATCGAATCTCGGGCAAGTATCGTACCGCTAGACAAAGGGAATTGTATACGGGATTGATTAAGTCCTTGACATCGTGGTTCATCCGATGAGATCATCGTGGAACATGTGGGAGCCAACATGGGTATCCAGATCCCGCTGTTGGTTATTGACCGGAGAGTCATCTCGGTCATGTCTGCATGTCTCCCGAACCCGTAGGGTCTACACACTTAAGGTTCGGTGATGACGGGTTATAGAGATATTAGTATGCGGTAACCCGAAAGTTGTTCGGAGTCCCGGATGAGATCCCGGACGTCACGAGGAGTTCCGGAATGGTCCGGAGGTAAAGAATTATATATAGGAAGTGCTATTTCGGCCATCGGGACAAGTTTCGGGGTCACCAGTATTGTACCGGGACCACCGGAAGGGTCCCGGGGGTCCACCGGGTGGGGCCACCTGCCCCGGGGGGCCACATGGGCTGTAGGGGGTGCGCCTTGGCCTATATGGGCCAAGGGCACCAGCCCCAAGAGGCCCATGCGCCAAAGGGACAAGAGGAGGGGAGAGTCCTAAAGGGGGAAGGCACCTCCGAGGTGCCTTGGGGAGGATGGACTCCTCCCCCCCTTGGCCGCACCCTTCCTTGGAGGAAGGGGCAAGGCTGCGCCCTCCCCCTCTCCCTTGGCCCTATATATAGTGGGGGGAAGGGAGGGCAACTATACCTAAGCCCTGGCGCCTCCCTCTCCCTCCCATGACACATCTCCCTCCTCCCACAGCGCTTGGCGAAGCCCTGTTGGAATCCCGCTACTTCCATCACCACGCCGTCGTGTTGTTGGATCTCCATCAACCTCTCCTTTCCCCTTGCTGGATCAAGAAGGAGGAGACGTCGCTGCTCCGTACGTGTGTTGAACGCGGAGGTGCCGTCCGTTCGGCGCTAGGATCATCGGTGATTTGGATCACGACGAGTACGACTCCATCAACCCCGTTCTCTTGAACGCTTTCGCGCGCGATCTACAAGGGTATGTAGATCCACTCCTCCCTCGTTGCTAGATGACTCCATAGATAGATCTTGGTGACACATAGGAAAATTTTGAATTTATGCTACGTTCCCCAACAGGCTACCCACTTGGGCTTACAAGTGGGATGTGATAAATGAGACGACAGATGATCCCTCGGTCATGTACAAGTTGTACCAGAGCGAGCTTTACGCGATCACGCCTGAGCAGGTGAATTGACATGGCATAAGTGATTATGATGCTTCTATTGCAAGTCGATATCAATTTTGCATTCTATCCCATTTTGCAGGTGATATGGGAGCCGTATGGAATAGGAGATAGTTTTGGTAACCCTTTAGAGTTCAGGCTGAATCCGATGTGCACTAGGGATAGGGATCTCTGGCGTATGTGGTGCCCACTCATATGCAATTGGGCGGTTGAGCTTCACCTCCCACATCGAGTGCGCCGTCAGTTTGGTTTGTTCCAGGCACATCCGCCGGAGTGGGAGGACACGGACAAGTTGCTACACGCGTAAGATATAATTAACCTTGAGTACTTAGCAGCTTCTCGGCGGTTTCGATGCTACTAATATTATGTTTCTAACTTGTAGGTTGGATAGGAAAAGGCGGCGGAAGATTAAGGATTGGGCCAAGCATCACAGAAAGTATGTCGTACAGTTTGCGCTTAGTGTGGAGCAAGCTAGGGCTGGAAAAGGAGTCCAGCTTCGTGAGCACTGCCCTGTAGCGTTCAACAACTATCTCACATGGTTTCTTGCAAGTACCCGTGTGGAGGTATGCAAGCCGGCGTATGCTGAGGAGATTTTGGAAGAATCCCACTGTTTTTGATGAGGTAGCCCAACACCAGTACAACGCATTAGTCAGGAAAGGCAACTCAGTGATCCCTTCAGCTCCAATGATGAACTTTGTGGTATTTGCCCTCTTTGCTTTTCATTCACACTATTCACATCTTCGCTTGCCTAACACGTTAATACCATTTCTGTTCATAGCGTGCCCAGATCAAGAAAGCAGCTGATGAGACCGAGACTATTCTTGAAACAACCCCGGCTGGCAAAAGCGATGGAGAAGGTGCACTTCGAGCATTCATCAAGGTTCACATCTCCTTCAAACTAGCACTTAACATGTGTTGCTACGTTCGATGTCTCATTCACTTGTACATGTTGCAGCGCCAGGGCCAAAAGTTAAGGCGGCTATCAAACCTTTTTGGTTGTCGTGACCCCGAGTATGTATCACCAGAACGGTCTAGGTCGGCGACACCATCAGATCCCGCTTCGGGCCAGAGCCATGGTGATCATTTGGAGGATGAGGATGTGGGTGTGGTCACCCAAGAGGTATGGCATGAGCATATATATCCAATTGTTGATGCATTGCTAACTATATCCTCACACACGGTCTTTCCATATCTTTTGTTGATGCATAGGTTGCTGATGATGATATGACCTTGGGGACGTACCAGGTTAGGTCTGCATACATGCTAAAGCCTAGGAAGGGAATCAACAAGTACACACCTGAAGACTTCACCGAAAGAGGCAAAAGGACGGTCGGCACCTCGCGGATGGCGGCTTTGGATGACTATTTGGATGACGATGTCGATGACGTGGAGGAACCGGAGCCGGAGCGGGAGCGTGTTCCTCTTCCTAGGAAGGTGAAGAAGTTAGCCAGCAAGAGGGGGGAGCAGCCAAAAAGCGCTCAAGGAACTAGCTCTTCTTAGGAACCAGCCATCGTCCTTTATTTGTAATGTCGGTGAACTTGGAGTTGTTATGTCGGTGAACTTGGAGTTGTGGTAGCTCTATGTTGAACTTGATCCTCTTTGTATGTCTTAGTTATGTTGAACTTGGAGTTGACGTCTTAGCAATGTTGAACTTGATCCTCTATGTTGCACTTGTTGTCTTAATAATGTTCAAACTGTGACTATTCTTGTTGTCTTAGCAAAGTTTCTGACTGCTTATTCTAGGAAATGTTGCAATGTACCTAAAAATGACCAAGTTTTGTTTGCTCTCTGTTTAGCTCAGTCCAAGGGTGTCGCGTGGCACCCTTGGACTGAGCTAAACAGAGAGCAAACATTCTGTTTACAAGCTACAGCCGCTGCAGCGCCTAGCACCGAGGCGCCACACTGTACACTGCAGCGCCTAGCTTCGAGGCGCCACATTGTACAGTGCAATGCCCCAGAGCTAGGCGTTGCACCTGTACTTAGCAAATTTTTTGGCACATGCACACATATTCCGATGAGGAGAGATAGTAGTTCACGACACATAGCAAGCAAAGCACTGTGACACATAGTAGTTCACAATACATAGTACTTCACGACACATAGTAGATCACAACCAAATCGAGGAGGACAGATAGTAGTTCATGAACATAGGTAGTTTTCACAACCAAGGAAGTGGTGTGCATTAATAGTTTGGGATAGTTTTTGACGGTTTTTTCTGGCTATCGCCTCATTGCTGGCTAACTTTTTTCAACTTCCACCACCTTTTGCCTAAGAGCAGTTAGTTACTCCTTTGGTGTTATTTTGTTTTTATATTTTATAGGTTTGCTCTATTCTAGATTTGAGGATTGACTTGATCTCCGAGTGCACTTCTCATCGCTCGTTTGTGTCCGTCTGGCTCTGTCTGGGGCATTGCTCTTATCTATTTCGACCCGCTCTCTTTCTCTGGTCTTCTGCTTTTGGGTGTTGGCTCGTTCTTTCTCGGGTTTATGTTTGCGACTGTGCTAGTGTTGCTGCGCCCTGCTCCTTTATCCCGGCCCCGCTTCTCCTCTGCGGTTCTTGCCTCCTGTGCCTCGCCGGCGGCGCGTGACGCCTCTCCCTTCTTCCCTCCGCCTGTCCGTGTCTGGTGGTGCCCCCTGCCGTGGGTGTGGCGCCCGCCCCTCTGTGGGCCCGGCTTCGTGCGCTCGGCTCCGTTCCCTTCTCTCTTCCGTCTCTACGCCGGGCCTGCTGCGCTTGCCTGCCTCTTCCTTCTTGCGGCGTGGGTCAGTGCTTGGTCCCGCCTGCGCGGCCTGTCTCTTCCTCTTGTCGCCCGGGTGCTGTTGGTCGCGCCCTTCCCCTATCCCCCGTTCTCTGGTCTTCGTGGGCGCGTGCTTTACTTGCCTGCGCTGGCACGGTTCGGCGGTTGTGGGCGGCGGCCCCGGGGTGCCCGCGCCTCGTCCGCGCGCCTTTCTGTCCCGCCCGGGCGGGAGAGGGGGAGGCGCAGCCCTTGCCCCTTCCTCCAAGGAAGGGTGAGGCCAAGGGTGGGGAGGAGTCCATCCTCCCCAAGGCACCTCGGAGGTGCCTTTTTAGGACTCTCCCCTCTTTTCCTTTGCTTGGCGCATGGGCCTCTTGGGGCTGGTGCCCTTGGCCCATATAGGCCAAGGCGCACCCCCTACAGCCCATGTGGCCCCCCGGGGCAGGTGGCCCCACCCGGTGGACCCCCGGGACCCTTCCGGTGGTCCCGGTACAATACCGGTGACCCCGAAACTTGTCCCGATGGCCGAAATAGCACTTCCTATATATAATTATTTACCTCCGGACCATTCCGGAACTCCTCGTGACGTCCGGGATCTCATCCGGGACTCCGAACAACCTTCGGTAACCACATACTATTTCCCATAACAACTCTAGCGTCACCGAACCTTAAGTGTGTAGACCCTACGGGTTCGGGAAACATGCAGACATGACCGAGACACCTCTCCGGTCAATAACCAACAGCGGGATCTGGATACCCATGTTGGTTCCCACATGTTCCACGATGATCTCATCAGATGAACCACGATGTCAAGGATTCGATGAATCCCGTATACAATTCCCTTTGTCTAGCGGTATTGTACTTGCCCGAGATTCGATCATCGGTATCCCGATACCTTGTTCAATCTCGTTACCGGCAAGTCTCTTTACTCGTTCCGTAACACATCATCCCGTGATCAACTCCTTGATCACATTGTGCACATTATGATGATGTCCTATCGAGTGGGCCCAGAGATACCTCTCCGTCACACGGAGTGACAAATCCCAGTCTCGATTCGTGCCAACCGAACAGACACTTTCGGAGATACCTATAGTGTACCTTTATAGCCACCCAGTTACGTAGTGATGTTTGGCACACCCAAAGTATTCCTACGGTATCCGGGAGTTGCATAATCTCATGGGCTAAGGAAATGATACTTGACATTAGAAAAGCTTTAGCAAACGAACTACACGATCTTTGTGCTAGGCTTAGGATTGGGTCTTGTCCATCACATCATTCTCCTAATGATGTGATCCCGTTATCAATGACATCCAATGTCCATGGTCAGGAAACCGTAACCATCTATTGATC
>NW_024112827.1:0-20959 GCF_003073215.2 Triticum urartu | reverse complement strand
TGTAATACAATTCTAGCATGAATAATAAACATTCATCATGAAATAAGGAAATAAATAATAACTTTATTATTGCCTCTAGGGCATATTTCCTTCAGTCTCCCACTTGCACTAGAGTCAATAATCTAGATCACATCACCATGTGATTAACATCGATAGTTCACATCATCATGTGATTAACACCCATAGTTCACATCGTCATGTGACCAACACCCAAAGGGTTTACTAGATTCGGTAATCTAGTTCACATCGCTATGTGATTAACACCCAAAGAGTACTAAGGTGTGATCATGTTTTGCTTGTGAGAGAATCTTAGTCAACGGGCCTGCCAAATTCAGATTCGTATGTATTTTGCAAAATTCTATGTCTACAATGCTCTGCATGGAGCTACTCTAGCTAATTGCTCCCACTTTCAATATGTATCCAGATTGAGACTTAGAATCATCTGGATCAGTGTCAAAAACATGCATCGACGTAACCATTTACGACGAACCCTTTTGTCACGTCCATAGTCGAGAAACATATCCTTATTTTACTAAGGATAATTCTGACCGCTGTCCAGTGATCTACTCCTAGATCACTATTGTACTCCCTTTCCAAATCAGTGCAGGGTATACAATAGATCTGGTATGCAGCATGACATACTTTATAGAACCTATGGCCAAGGCATAGGGAATGACTTTCATTCTCTTTCTATCTTCTGTCGTGGTCGGGCTTTGAGTCTTACTCAACTTCACACCTTGTAATACAGGCAAGAACTCTTTCTTTGACTGCTCCATTTTGAACTATTTCAAAATCTTGTCAAGGTATGTACTCACTGAAAAAACTTATCAAGCGTCTTGATCTATCTCTATAGATCTTGAAGCTCAATATGTAAGCAGCTTCACCGAAGTTTTTCTTTGAAAAACTCCTTTCAAACACTCCTTTATGCTTTACAGAATAATTCTACATTATTTCCGATCAACAATATGTCATTCACATATACTTATCAGAAATGCTGTAGTGCTCCCACTCTCTCGTAAATACAGGCTTCACCGCATGTCTGTATAAAACTATATGCTTTGATCAACTCATCAAAGTGTATATTCCAACTCCGAGATGCTTGCACCAGTCCATAGATGGATCGCTGGAGCTTGCACATTTTGTTAGCACCTTTCGGATTTGACAAAACCTTCTAGTTGCATCGTATACAACTCTTCTTTATTAAATCCATTAAGGAATTCAGTTTTGTTTATCCATTTGCCAGATTTCATAAAATGCGGCAATTGCTAACATGATTCGGACAGACTTAAGCATAGATACGAGTGAGAATCTCTCATCGTAGTCAACACCTTGAACTTGTCGAAAACCTTTTTGCGACAATTCTAGCTTTGTAGATAGTAACACTACTATCAGCGTCTGTCTTCCTCTTGAAGATCCATTTATTTTCTATGGCTTGCCGATCATCGGGCAAATCCATCAAAGTCCATACTTTGTTCTCATACATGGATCATATCTCAGATTTCATGGCCTCAAACCATTTCGCGGAATCTGGGCTCATCATCGCTTCCTCATAGTTCGCAAGTTCGTCATGGTCTAGTAACATGACTTCCAGAACAGGATTACCGTACCACTCTGGTGCGGATCTCACTCTGGTTTACCTACGAGATTCGATAGTAACTTGATCTGAAGTTTCATGATCATCATCATTAGCTTCCTCACTTATTGGTGTAGGAGTCACAGGAACAAATTTCTGTGATGAACTACTTTCCGGAGAAGGAACAATTACCTTATCAAGTTTTCTACTTTCCTCCCACTCACTTCTTTCAAGAGAAACTCCTTCTCCAGAAAGTTTCCAAATTTAGCAAAAAATCTTGCCTTCGGATCTGCGATAGAAGGTGTACCAAACAGTAACTTTTGGGTATCCTATGAAGACACATTTCTCCGATTTGGGTTCGAGCTTATCAGGTTGAAGCTTTTTCACATAAGCATCGCAGCCCCAAACTTTCAGAAACGACAACTTTGGTTTCTTGCCAAACCACAGTTCATAAGGCGTCGTCTCAACGGATTTTGATGGTGCCCTATTTAACGTGAATGCAGCTGTCTCTAATGCATAACCCCAAAACGATAGTGGTAGATCGGTAAGATACATCATAGATTGCACTATATCCAATAAAGTACGGTTATGACGTTCGGACACACCATTACATTGTGGTGTTCCAGGTGGCTTGAGTAGTCAAACTATTTCACATTGTTTTAACTGAAGGCCAAACTCGTAACTCAAATACTCTTCTCTACGATCAGATCGTAGAAACTTTATTTTCTTGTTACGATGATTTACTTCACTCTGAAATTCTTTGAACTTTTCAAATGTTTCAGACTTATGTTTCATCAAGTAGATATATACTCATATCTGCTCAAATCATCTGTGAAGATCGAAAATAATGATACCTTGTCGCGAGCCTCAATATTAATCGGACCACATACATCAGTATGTATGATTTCCAACAAATCTTGTTGCTCGCTCCATTGTTCCGGAAGAACAGAGTCTTAGTCATCTTGCCCATGAGGCATGGTTCGCAAGCATCAACTGATTCATAATCAAGTGATTCCAAAAGCCCATCAGCATGGAGTTTCTTCATGCGCTTTACACCAATATGACCTAAGCGGTAGTGCCACAAATAAGTTGCACTATCATTATTAACTTTGCATCTTTTGGTTTCAATATTATGATTATGTGTATCACTACGATCGAGATCCAACGAACTATTTTCATTGGGTGTGTAACCATATAAGGTTTTATTCATGTAAACAGAACAACAATTTATTCTCTTACTTAAATGAATAACCGTATTACAATAAACATGATCAAATCATATTCATGCTTAACGCAAACACCAAATAACACTTATTCAGGTTCAACACTAATCCCGAAAGTGTAGGGAGTGTGCGATGATGATCATATCAATCTTGGAACCACTTCCAACACACATCGTCACTTCACCCTTAACTAGTCTCTGTTTATTCTGCAACTCCCGTTTCGAGTTACTAATCTTAGCAACTGAACTAGTATCAAATACTGAGGGGTTGCTATAAACACTAGTAAAGTACACATCAATAACATGTATATCAAATATACTTATGTTCACTTTGCCATCCTTCTTATCTGCCAATCACTTGGGGTAGTTCCGCTTCCAGTGACCAGTCCCTTTGTAGTAGAAACACTTAGTCTCAGGCTTAGGACCAGACTTGGGATTCTTCACTTGAGCAGCAACTTGCTTGCCGTTCTTCTTGAAGTTCCTTTTCTTCCCTCTGCCCTTTTCTTGAAACTAGTGGTCTTGTCTACCATCAACACTTGATGTTTTTCTCGATTTCTACCTTCGTCAATTTCCGCATTACGAAGAGCTTGGGAATCGTTTCCGTTATCCCTTGCATATCATAGTTCATCACGAAGTTTCTACTAACTTGGTGATGGTGACTAGAGAATTCTGTCAATCACTATCTTATCTGGAAGATTAACTCCCACTTGATTCAAGCGATTGTAGTACTCAGACAATCTGAGCACATGCTCACTAATTGAGCGATTCTCCTCCATCTTCTAGCTATAGAACTTGTTGGAGACTTCATATCTCTCAACTCGGGTATTTGCTTGAAATATTAACTTCAACTCCTAGAACATCTCATATGCTCCATGACGTTCAAAACGTCTTTGAAGTCCCAATTCTAAGCCGTTAAGCATGGTGCACTAAACTATCAAGTAGTCATCATATTGAGCTTGCCAAACGTTCATAGCGTCTGCATCTGCTCCTGCAATAGGTCCGTCACCTAGCGGTGCATCAAGGACATAATTCTTCTGTGCAGCAATGAGGATAAACCTCAGATCAAGGATCCAATCCGCATCATTGCTACTAACATCTTTCAACACAATTCTCTCTAGGAACATATCAAAATAAACATATGAAAGCAACAACGCGAGTTATTGATCTACAACATAGATATGCTAATACTACCAGGACTAAGTTCATGATAAATTTAAGTTCAATTAATCATATTACTTAAGAACTCCCACTTAGATAGACATCCCTCTAATCTTCTAAGTGATCACGTGATCCAAATCAACTAAACCATGTCCGATCATCACGTGAGATGGAGTAGTTTCATTGGTGAACATCATTATGTTGATCATATCTACTATATGATTCACGCTCGACCTTTCGGTCTCCGTGTTCCGAGGCCATATCTGTATATGCTTGGCTCGTCAAGTATAACCTGAGTATTCCGCGTGTGCAACTGTTTTGCACCCGTTGTATTTGAACGTAGAACCTATCACACCCGATCATCACGTGGTGTCTCAGCACGAAGAACTTTCGCAACGGTGCATACTCAGGGAGAACACTTCTTGATAATTTAGTGAGAGATCATCTTATAATGCTACCGTCAATCAAAGCAAGATAAGATGCATAAAAGATAAACATCACATGCAATCAATATAAGTGATATGATATGGCCATCATCATCTTGTGCCTGTGATCTCCATCTCCGAAGCACCGTCATGATCACCATCGTCACCGGCGCGACACCTTGATCTCCATCGTAGCATCGTTGTCGTCTCGCCAAGCTTATGCTTCTACGACTATCACTACCGCTTAGTAATAAAGTAAAGCATTACATCGCGATTGCATTGCATACAATAAAGCGACAACCATATGGCTCCTGCCAGTTGCCGATAACTCGGTTACAAAACATGATCATCTCATACAATAAAATTCAGCATCATGTCTTAACCATATCACATCACAACATGCCCTGCAAAAACAAGTTAGACGTCTTCTACTTTGTTGTTGCAAGTTTTACGTGGCTGCTACGGGCTTAAGCAAGAACCAATTTCACCTACGCATCAAAACCACAACGATAGTTTGTCAAATAGACTCCGTTTTAACCTTCGCAAGGACCGGGCGTAGCCATACTTGGTTCAACTAAAGTTGGAGAGACAGTTGCCCGCAAGCCACCTATGTGCAAAGCACGTCGGGGGAACCAGTCTCGCGTAAGCGTACGCGTAATGTTGGTCCGGGTCGTCTCGTCCAACAATGCCGCCGAACCAAAGTATGACATGCTGGTAGGCAGTATGACTTATACTGCCCACAACTCACTTGTGTTCTACTCGTGCATATAACATCAACATAAATAACCTAGGCTCGGATGCCACTGTTGGGTTTCGTAGTAATTTCAAAAAAATTCCTACGCACATGCAAGATCATGGTGATGCATAGCAACGAGAGGGGAGAGTATGATCTACGTACCCTTTTAGATCGCAACGGAAGCGTTGACACAACGTAGAGGAAGTAGTCGTACGTCTTCTACCCGATCCGACCGATCCAAGCACCATTACTCCGGCACCTCCGAGTTCTTAGCACACGTACAGCTCGATGACGCTCCCCGGGCTCCGATCCAGCAAAGCTTCGGGGATGAGTTCCGTCAGCACGACGGCGTGATGACGATGATGATGTTCTACTGACACAGGGCTTCGCCTAAGCACTACAACGATATGATCGAGGTGGAATAAGGTGGCAGGGGGCACCGAACACGGCTAAGGAACGATCACGAGGATCAACTTGTGTTTCTTGATCTGTCTTTGGTGCTAGCCCTGCCCCTCTATTTATATCTTGAGCCGTGGGGTCGAAACTTGGAGTTAAAGCCCTCACAAAGTCGGTTTCACCCGATAGGCAAGAGTCCTTCTCGGACTCCAGGGCCAGACGCCAGGGATCCCGGCGTCTGGACCCAGACGCCAGGGACCCTGGCGTCTGGCCCCTGGACTCCGCAAAACTTCCTTTTGCGCTTTCCAAAAACCTTGTGGGATTTCCCCTTTGGCCCAAATAAAGTGTTCTCGTACCCAAACATTTCGAGAAACATCCGGAACCCCTTCCGGTGATTTCCGGAACCCTTCCGGTGACCAAACACTATTATCATATATATCAAACTTTATCTCCGGACCATTCCGGAGTTCCTCGTCATGTCCGTGATCTCATCTCGGACTCCGAACAACATTCGGTACATCAAAATGCATAAAACTCATAACAACTGTCATCGTAACTTTAAGCGTGCGGACCCTACGGTTCGAGAACAATGTAGACATGACCGAGACACGTCTCCGGTCAATAACCAATAGCGGGACCTGGATGCCCATATTGGCTCCTACATATTCTACGAAGATCTTTATCGGTCAGACCGCATAACAACATACGTTGTTCCCTTTGTCATCGGTATGTTACTTGCCCGAGATTCGATCGTCGGTATCCAATACCTAGTTCAATCTCGTTACCGGCAAGTCTCTTTACTCGTTCCGTAATACATCATCTCACAACTAACATATTAGTTTAATGCTTGCAAGGCTTATGTGATGTGCATTACCGAGAGGGCCCAGAGATACCTCTCCGACAATCGGAGTGACAAATCCTAATCTCGAAATACGCCAACCCAACATCTACCTTTGGAGACACCTGTAATGCTCCTTTATAATCACCCAGTTACGTTGTGACGTTTGGTAGCACCCAAAGTGTTCCTCCGGCAAACGGGAGTTGCATAATCTCATAGTCATAGGAACATGTATAAGTCATGAAGAAAGCAATAGCAACATACTAAACGATCGTGTGCTAAGCTAATGGAATGGGTCATGTCAATCAGATCATTCAACTAATGATGTGACCTCGTTAATCAAATAACAACTCATTGTTCATGGTTAGGAAACATAACCATCTTTGATTAACGAGCTAGTCAAGTAGAGGCATACTAGTGACACTTTGTTTGTCTATGTATTCACACATGTATTATGTTTCCGGTTAATACAATTCTAGCATGAATAATAAACATTTATCATGATTATAAGGAAATAAATAATAACTTTATTATTGCCTTCTAGGGCATATTTCTTCAACCCTTGGGCTCGAACCCAAGGAAAAGGCTAGGTGAAAATGGTAAAACCAAGGTTGGGCATTGCTGGAGGAGTTTTATTCGAGGCGAACTGTCAAGGGGTTCCCATTATAACCCAACCGCGTAAGGAACGCAAAATCCGGGAACATAACACCGATATGACGGAAACTAGGGTGGCAAGAGTGGAACAAAACACTAGGAGAGAGGCCGAGCCTTCCACCCTTTACCAAGTGTATAGATGCATTAAGATAACATAGATAAAATAATGATATCCCAACAAGTAAATAAATGTTCCAACAAGGAGCGGCTTCCAATCTTCACCTGCAACTAGCAACGCTATAAGAGGGGCTGAGCAAAGCGGTAACATAGCCAATCAACGGTTTGCTAGGACAATGGTGGGTTAGAGGTTTGACATGGAATTTTGGGAGGCATGATAAGCAAGTGGTAGGCATCGTAGCATAGGCATAGCAAAAGAGCGAGCATCTAGCAAAGCAAAGATAGAAGTGATTTCGAGGGTATGATCATCTTGCCTGCAAAGTTGTCAGAGTTGACTGGATCCTCGAAAGCAAACTCAACGGGCTCCTCTTAGCGAACTCGTCTCCCGGCTCTACCCAAACAAGACAAACAAGCAAGGAACACAATCAACCACGTGCAAAGCTCAAACAACATGATGCAAACATGGTATGCTATGCGGGATGCGATATGTGATGCATATGCAAGATTTGACAAGGAATGAATGAACCTGGCCTCAACTTGGAAATACAAGAGTGCCATTGGAAAGGTGAGGTGATTTCGGTTGAAATTGATATAAGGAACACCGGAATCGGAGACACGGTTTGGAAATGGCAAGCAATACAAATATGGCACCGGTCTGCGATAAACAGCAAGTAGCCATCTAAATGCAACAAGATAATTATGCTATAGCACTCAAATATGGCAACAAAATACATGGCAGGGATCCATTCATGATGCTTGACAAAAGATGAACATTGAGCTACGGCCAATTCATCCATTAACAGGTTCGAACAAGCATGGCAAAAGTGCAATTGGTAAACAGGTTTCAGACTTGGTGAAATTAACACTAGTCTGGAATTTCAGATCAGCTAGCACACTTTGGAGCATGAAAACTAGATGCTACAAGAACTTAACATGGCAAAGTAAAGCGTGGCATGGAGCTACTCAAAGATCTTAACAAAAGTCCCTTAGTGACCTTGAGCCAAAAGGGATCAGAAAATACAATTGCAAGCATGTGAACATGGCAAAAACATAATCAGGTTACAGACTTAAAGAAAAACTGGAGCATGCAAATCTGTTAACGAGTAGGCATGTTTACGAGCTCGATGCACTCACTACAGAGCAAGGCATGACAATCTAAGGATACACCCATCAAGAATCGCTTGAAAATGATATAAAGATCACCGGAATCGGAGTTACGGTTTGGAAATGGCGAGCAATTCAAATATGGCACCGGTCTGCGATTTAGAGCAAGTAGCCATCTAAATGCAATGAGATGAACATGCTACAGCACCCAAACATGGCAACAAAATAAATGGCAGGGATCCACTCAAGAAGCTTAACAAAAGTCTAGCACTGAGCTACGGCCAAATCATCCATTAACAGGTTCAAACAAGCATGACAAAAATGCATATGGTAAACAGATTTCAGACTTAGTGAAATTAACACTTGTCTGGAATTTCAGATCAGATAGCACTCTTCGGAGCTTGAAAACTATATGCTAAAGGACCTGAACGTGGCAAAGTAAAGCATGGAATAGAGCTACTCAAAGAGCTTAACAAAAGTCCCTTAGTTACCTTGAGCCAAAAGGAATCAGAAAATACAATTGCAAGCATGTGAACATGGCAAAAACATAATCAGGTTACAGACTTAGAAAAAAACTGGAGCATGCAAATCTGTTAACGAGTAGGCATGTTTACGAGCTCGATGCACTCACTACAGAGCAAGGCATGACAATCTAAGCATACACCCATCAAGAATACACATTATATAAGCTAGACATGGTAAGAATAACAATATAGCATGCGCGGATCAACTACAACATCCTCGGCAAAATCGCTAACAAGTAGACAATCTGCCCAGATTCATGAAATAGCAAAAGTAGAGCTCGATTGACTCAAGCTAGGCTACTCCATAATTGTAAACAAAGACACGAATGTATAGAGCGCTACAAGATTAACAAATCATCCTTACTGATCATCCTCAAAAGAGGCACGGATCACTAGGAAACAACATGAACATATGGCATATTGATAAAAACAGATCAAGGACTTAGTGAAATTGCTAAGTCCCTGAAATCAGCATTAACGAATGCACCACTTTGCAAGCTTGTGCTAGTCACCACACATACCACAAAAATACATGGATAGCACCTCTGTAAAGATGGCAAAGCATATAACAAAACACATGTAGAGCTCATGAGCATATCATGCACACATTAATCATGGCAAAAATGACAAGTAGCTATGTGGTGCAGTAGATCTGACAAATAACTCAAATAGCTCTCTTCCAACAGCATTTCGGGCATCAGGATGAGCTCAAATGAAAATGATGCAATAAGATGAAATGATGTACTCTCTGAGACGAACACTTTGATATGCTACACGCCCAAAACGGATCTACGGATGCAGAGATATAGCATGATGAAAAATGCAAAATGTCTAGGGTTTCGGGAGAAAGTCAACCTCTCAGATCTGGATCTGAGAACACTGTAGCAACGCGGACTTCGAGGTTCGCGAAAGCTTGAGGTCACCGGAGATGGACTTGCCGCGGGGAGAGGCCGGTCGGAGGAGCGCGGCGGACGGGGCCGGAGGCGCGGCTGGCGCGGCCGGGAGGAGGCGGCGGTCGGACGAGGTGGCGGCTCGCCGGCTTGAGGAGGCGATGGCCGGCGAGCGGAGCGGCGCGGCGGCGCCGCGGCGAGGCGGCTCGGCCGCGGGGAAGAAGGGCGCGGGGCACGCGCGGTCGGCGCGCGGGGCGACCGGGCCGAGAGGACGCGCGGCCCGGGCGGGCCGGCGGCGCTAGGCGGCAAGTGGGGCGCGCCACGTGGCAATCCCCGGTTGGCGGAGGCGGCGGCGGACACTGTCCGGCGCGGGCCGGACGTCCGGCGAGGCGGATCTGTTTAGGGTTTCGGGGGGAGAAGAAACGTGGATTCGGAGGGTGATATTTATAGGCATAGAGAGCTAGGAGAGTCCAAATGAGGTGCGGTTTTCGGCCACACGATCGTGATCGAACGCTCTAGATGATGGAGAGGGTTTTGGTGGGTTTTGGGCCAAATTGGAAGGTGTTGGGCTGCAACACACACGAGGCCTTCTCGGTCCCTCGGTTAACCGTTGGAGCAAACGAAGTCCAAATGGTACGAAACTTGACAGGCGGTCTACCGGTAGTAAACCAAGGCCTTGGCAAGTCTCGGTCCAATCCGGAAATGTTTAACCCCACACACGAAAAGAAGGTAGAAAGGACCACCGGAGGAGATAGGAGCGCCGGAATGCAAAACGGACAACGGGGAAAATGCTCGGATGCATGAGACGAACACGTATGCAAATGCAATGCACATGATGACATGATATGAGATGCATGACAACGACAAACACACGGAGACAAAAACCCGAACCCGAAGGAAATAAAATAACTTAGGCCGGAAACGGCAAGAGTTGGATACATATAGGTAATCACATCCGGGGTGTTACAACACTCCACCACTACGAAAGGATCTCGTCCTGAGATCTAGGACTGGAAGAACGCCGGGTACTCAGAACGGAGGTGATCCTCGCGTTCCCAGGTGGCTTCACGGTCGGAATGGTGTGACCACTTGACTTTGAGGAATTTGATTGACTTATTGCGAGTCTTGCGTTCAGTCTCTTCAAGAATAGCCATGGGTGCTCACGATAAGAGAGATCTTCTTGAGATCAATGTCTTCGAAGTTGACGGTGCGGTCAGGAGTCTTGAAGCACTTGCGGAGCTGAGAGACATGGAACACGTCGCACATTTGCAAAGTTTGAAGGAAGCTCGAGTTGATAGGCGAGATCGCCTCTCTTGCTGACGATCTTGAAAGGTCCCACGTATCTAGGGGCAAGCTTCCCTTTGATACCGAAGCGACGAGTACCTTTCATTGGAGAGACGCGGAGGTAAACATGATCTCCGATCTCGAAAGCCAAATCACGGTGCTTACTATCATAGTAGCTCTTCTGGCGCGATTGCGCTGCTTTGAGGTTATCACGAATGACTTTACACATCTCTTTGCCTCTGTGATTAAGTCATTTCCCAGAAGTTGACGTTCACCGGTTTCAGACCAGTTGAGTGGAGTACGGCACTTCCTGCCATACAGAATTTCGAATGGGGCCTTGCCCGAACTTGCTTGAAAACTGTTGTTGTAGGAGAATTCAGCATATGGAAGACAATCTTCCCACTTCATGCCGAAGGAGATCACACAAGCCCTGAGCATATCTTCAAGAATCTGATTGACACGCTCGACTTGACCGCTAGTTTGAGGATGGAAAGCTGTGCTGAAGCGGATGTTGGTGCCCATGGCCTTCTGAAAAGAATCCCAAAACTTGGAGGTAAAGATGCTGCCACGGTCTGAAGAGATCACTGTGGAATACCATGCAGAGAGACAATCCGAGAGGTATACAGCTCGCCAATTGAGCTGCAGTGATAGACTCTTTGATAGGCAGAAAGTGAGCCACTTTAGTGAGTTTGTCGATGACAACGAATATAGCATCATTGCCACGCTTGGACTTTGGAAACCCAGTCACGAAGTCCATCTCAATGTGGTCAAACTTCCATTCTGGAATGGCAAGAGGTTGGAGGAGACCAGCTGGCCTTTGGTGTTCTGCCTTCACTCTTCTGCAGACATCACACTTCATTCACGAACTGAGCAATCTCGCGCTTCATTCGAGTCCACCAATAAGCCTGCTTGAGGTCCTGATACATCTTCGTGCTCCCAGGGTGGATGGAGAGGAGTGAATTGTGAGCCTCGTTCATGATAACTTTACGAAGATCACCTTTGGGCACAACAATACGATCCTCGAAGAAGAGAGTATCCTTGTCATCAAGGCGGTAGCACTTGTACTTGGGTTGACTCTTGGCAATCCCAATCTTCACCTTCTTCACCATAGCATCAAGAAGCTGAGCTTGGCGAATCTGGTCTTCCAAGGTAGGAGAGACTTGAAGGTTGGCGAGGAAACCTTGAGGAACAACTTGCAGATTGAGTTTGCGGAAAGCTTCACAAAGCTCGGGTTGGTAAGGCTTGAGAATCAGACTGTTGCAATAAGCCTTCCTGCACAATGCGTCAGCAATCACATTGGCTTGCCTGGAGTATACTCGATACTCGGATTATACTCTTGAATCATTTCAACCCAGCAAGTCTGCCTAAGGTTGAGATTCGGCTGAGTGAAGATGTACTTGAGACTCTTGTGGTCAGTGAAGATGTCCACTTTTCTTCCCAATAAGAGATGTCTCCAAGTCAAAAGAGCATGCACAACTGCCGCCAACTTGAGGTCATGAGTGGGGTAGTTCTTCTCGTTGGGCTTCAACTGGCGAGAGGTATAAGCCACAACTTTCTTCTCTTGCATCAACACTGCACGAAGACCTTGAAGAGAGGCATCGCAGAAGACCTCGAACGGTTTGGATTCATCGGGAGGAGTCAAAACTGGAGCAGTGACCAATTTCTCTTTCAAA
The DNA here is from genome assembly GCF_003073215.2 of Triticum urartu. Taxonomy (NCBI): domain Eukaryota; kingdom Viridiplantae; phylum Streptophyta; class Magnoliopsida; order Poales; family Poaceae; genus Triticum; species Triticum urartu. Next base: position 8,365 of record NW_024112827.1, on the reverse strand, counting down.
GTGTTGAAAGCGATGTCACATTCCGGAGACCAAATGTACTTGACGTGCTTCTGGAGAAGGTTTGAAAGAGGCTTCACGATCTTTGAAAAGTTCTCAGCGAACCTTCGACAGTAGCTCGCGAGACCAAGGAAGCTACGGAGTTGCTTCACGTTCTGAGGTGGTTCCCAATTCACAATTCAGACACCTTCTCAGGATTCACCGCAATGCCCTTGGCAGAGATGATATGCCCAAGATAAAGAACCTCATCGAGCCAAAACTCGCACTTTGAGAACTTGGCGTAGAACTGATGTTCCCTGAGCTTATCGAGCACCAAACGCAAGTGCTTGGCATGATCTTCCTTGTTCTTCGAAAAGACCAGAATGTCGTCGAGATAGACCAAAACGAAGTCATTTGTGTAGGCGTTGAAGATGAAGTTCATCATGCGAGAGAAAGTCGAGGAGCGTTGACGAGGCCAAAAGACATGACAGTGTATTCATATGAACCATAGCTTGTCCTGAAAGCCGTCTTGGGAATATCTTGCTCACGGATTCGAATCTGATAACCCATACGGAGATCAAGCTTGGAGAATACTTGGGCACCTTTGAGTTGTTCGAACAGCTCATTGATGTGGGAAGTGGGTATTTGTTCTTGATGGTCTTCTTGTTCAATGGACGGTAATCAACACAAAGTCGGTCCGTTCCATCCTTCTTCTTCACAAAACCACAACCCCACGGAGAAGAACTAGGCCGGATGAGACCCATTCTCTCTTGAATATCGAGTTGCTTCTTCAGCTCCTTCAACTCTTCAGGTCCGAGCTTGTAAGGACGCTTGCACACAGGTTCCGTGCCAGGCTCAAGATCGATGACGAATTCAACTGGCCGGTGCGGAGGCATTCCTGGAAGCTCTTCTGGAAAGACGTCTTGATATTCGCAAACGACTGGAATTTGCGAGATGGCATCCAGTTCACCCTTCTCATTGAGAGAAAACAGACGGATGGTATTATCCCGAGCAGCAAAGGCAATAACATCCTCAGACGAATGAGTCAATTGAATCTGCCTGGCTGCACAATCAAGCTGAGCCTTGTGCTTAGAAAGCCAGTCCATCCCGAGAATAAGATCAATATCCGAGTTACCAAGGACCATTGGAGAAGCCAGAAACTTGAAATCACCCATCGAGATAGAAATATCCGGAATCTCGTAGTTAGCGAGCAAACATCTACCCGGAGAGACAACTGCTAACGGTTTATGCATAACTTGAGCATACCACCCATGCTTAGATGCAAAAGGTCTCGAGATGAAACAATGCGATGCACCAGTGTCAAAAAGTACTTTTGCAGAACAATCGTTAACAGGAAGGTTACCCATGATGACATCTGACGAGTCCTCTGCCTGAGCTGCATTCACCATGTTGACCTTGGCGTACTTGGGTTATGCTTGACCACAGCTGTACTTGCCGATCTCACAGGAGGAGGAGGAGGGAGACGCCTCTGATTGAAGCACTTGTTGGCATAGTGACCCTTCTGTTGGCACTTGTTGCACGTGACCTCTGAAAGCGGATGGTGATACGGAGCACTCGATCTTGGAGCTTGAGACGAAGTCTTGTTCTGAAAGCCAGGGTTGGGTGGGTGGGAAGATCCACTGCCACCTTTGCTCTTCTGATACGGCTGACGCGAACGGAGGAGGAGGAAGCCAATACTTCTGCTGCTTAGCCACTTGAGTAGAGGAAGAAGGAGTAGCATCTCTAACTCGCTTCTTGGAGGCATCACACTTCAGTTGAGCAGCCTCTTGCCTCAATGCCATGTTCTAGAACTCATCGTACCTCAAGGGCTCAAAGAGAACAAGAGCTAGCTGGATTTCCTCTCCGAGACCACCCCTGAACTGATATATCATGCTCTTCTCATCAGGGACGTCCTGCTTAGCAAAGTGGGCAAGCTTCTGAAACAACTTGTTGTAGTCATAGACAGAAAAAGAGCCTTGCTTCAGGTTGCAGAATTCCTCACGCTTGCTTTCAACCATGCTTTGAGGAATATGATGAGCTTTGAAGTCTTGACGGAATTCATCCCAGGTAATCACACGGCCTCCTCTAGAATCTTTGTACTGCTGGAACCATTCTGCAGCTTGGTCTTTGAGTTGGAAGGAAGTGAACTTGACAAAGTCCTCAGGCCTGACGTTACTGCACTCGAAATGCTTGCACAAGTCCACAAGCCAATCGTCAGCATCAGTTGCCTCAACACAATTGCTGAAGGTCTTTGGCTGGTTAGCAAGGAACTGGTTGAGTGTAGCAAAGTGATTCTGATTGTTGCCCTGGTTGCCTTGGTTGCCTTGGTTCGCTTGGTTGCACTCTTGAAGAATTTGCATGATCAACTACGTGTTTCCATTGGTAGCGGCCATCACAGCTTGCCATGCCTCCAGAGGAGGGGGTGGTGGTGGCGGATCAGGATTCGAAGTCGTGCGCGTTGGAGGAGCCATCCTGAAGAGTTTGACATCCATTAGCACTTACATAAAATTGAAGCTGAATCAACGGTGAAATTGCAACATATAGTCTTCACATCCGAACAAAATGAACGAATGCATTCCAATAGAAATGGTCACATATCCATAAATTGAGAAGCCACTTAGAATTTAGGTAGAGGAATAAAATCAACAAGGTACGGAACAAGAACGAATACTCGGTAAAGATCACCCAATCTCAAACCAAATATCCGTGGAAGAAGAACTAGAGCTACAAGAATTCCCACCTATGAAACTCCCGAACCTTTCCGGTTATGCAATCAGGTGTTGGGGATACAGGGGAAGCATAATATCTCACCCAAATCTAGCAAATCCTACATCCAGCTGTATCCATCCTTCAACACATACCGAGAAAAACCTTCGGAAATCGTCTACCTCAACCTTCAAAAAGCATCCATTATACAAGTTATGGCAATACTCCCGAACCCCCCCAGTACTGGGTGTCGAGGTTATCTCACCAACAACTGCATAAAAGAGATTTTCGATGTCGGCGAAACTAATCTCAGGTATTCCAGAACTGCAACGATAAAATTGTGACGACAACACCTCGGAGCTCAACTCCCCGGGACACTGCCACAACCCCTAAATGACAGGAGGCACCAAGAACAATGTTCTCGTCACAAATCGATCGGAACGATTCCAAGATACCCGCGTGATCCTAATTTTTTTAGTGAAATTTGAGAAGAGAAGAGTCAAAACTCTACGTCAGGATGCCTTACCAGAGCGATGAAGGGACTGGGGAGTAAAAAGAATTCCTAAACTCTCCGATATATAATTCCTAAATGACTCAAAACATTTTTCTAGACTCAACAACGGCTGCTAATACGATCAAACAGTGGGGGCTCCAAGGTCGGGGAAGGCTCTGATTACCAAATTGTAACGCCCTCGATGCGGCTATATCTCCTACGTGTCGGAGCACGACTTAGAGGCATAACCGCATTGAAAGCAATGTCGCAAGTAAGGTAATCTTCACAACAACCCATGTAAATAAATAATAAGGGGAAAGGTACATAGTTGGCTTACACTCGCCACGTCAAACAAAGTACATAAATAGCATTACATCATCCAATCACTCATGGTCCGACTACGGTACCAAAATAAAAGTTCAACCCAACAAGCGACACGGTCCCGATCGCCCCAACTGGGCACCACTACTGATCATCAAGGAAAGACACATAGTAACGGCGTGAGTCCTCGTCGAACTCCCACTTGAGATCAAGTGCATCATCTGGAATGGAGTCATCGGGCCCTGCATCTGGTTTGGAAGTAACCTGTGAGCCACAAGGACTCAGCAATCTCGCACCTTCACGATCAAGACTATTTAAGCTTATAGGAAAGGCAAGGTAATATGTGGAGCTGCAGCAAGCGACTAGCATATATGGTGGCAAACCTGTTCGCAAAAGAGAGCGAGAAGAGAAGGCAAAGCACGAACGAATAGCTATAGAACATCCTGCGGCAAACATTACTCCAACATCGTGTTCACTTCCCGGACTCCGCCGAGAAGAGACCATCACGGTTACACACGCAGTTGATTCATTTTAATTAAGTTAAGGTTCAAGTTATCTACAACCGGACATTAACAAATTCCCATCTGCCCATAACCACGGGCACGGCTTTCGAAAGTTCAAATCCCTGCAGGGGAGTCCCAACTTAGCCCATGACAAGCTCTCACGGTCAACGAAGGAATAGACCTTCTCCCGAGACATTCCGATCAGACTCGGTATCCCGGTTTTACAAGACATTCGACAAGAAAAACACCAGCAACACCGCCCGAATGTGCCGACAAATCCCGATAGGAGCTGCACATATCTCGTTCTCAGGGCACACTCAGATGGTCAAGCTACGAGTAAAACCAACCCTCGAGTTTCCCCGAGGTGGCCCCGCAGGCTGCCCAGTTCGGACCAACACTCAGAGGAGCACTGGCCCAGGGGGGTTTAAATAAAGATGACCCTTGGGCTCCGGAAACCCAAGGGAAAAAGAGGCTAGGTGGCAAATGGTAAAACCAAGGTTGGGCATTGCTGGAGGAGTTTTATTCAAGGCGAACTGTCAAGGGGTTCCCATTATCACAACCGCGTAAGGAACGCAAAATCCGGGAACATAACACCGATATGACGGAAACTAGGGCGGCAAGAGTGGAACAAAACACTAGGCAAAAGGCCGAGCCTTCCACCCTTTACCAAGTATATAGATGCATTAATATAACAAGATAATATAATGATATCCCAACAAGAAAATAATGTTCCAACAAGGAACGATCTCCAATCTTCACCTGCAACTAGCAACGCTATAAGAGGGGCTGAGCAAAGCGGTAACATAGCCAATCAACGGTTTGCTAGGACAAGGTGGGTTAGAGGTTTGACATGGCAATTTGGGAGGCATGATAAGCAAGTGGTAGGCATCGTAGCATAGGCATAGCAAAAGAGCGAGCATCTAGAAAAGCAAAGATAGAAGTGATTTCGAGGGTATGATCATCTTGCCTGCAAAGTTGTCAGAGTTGACTGGATCCTCGAAAGCAAACTCAACGGGCTCCTCGTTGGCGAACTCGTCTCCCGGCTCTACCCAAACAACACAAACAAGCAAGAGGGACACAATCAACCACGTGCAAAGCTCAAACGACATGATGCAAACATGGTATGCTTATCACTACTAGGAAAAGGCCTACTAATGGCGCACCTAATTTGGCCATTAATGGCGCATTAGTGGTGCGCCATTAGTAGCACGCCATTAGTATATTTTACTAATGGCGCACCACAGATGCGCCATTAGTATATACAACAGTGCGCCATTAGTATGCCTCCCAGGGGGCCATGTATACCCAGGTGCTTTGGCATACTAATGGCACACGACAGCAAGATGCGCCATTAGTAACTTCGGCATACTAATGGCGCACTGTTTAATGATGCGCCATTAGTATCCTTTGGCATACTAATGGCGCACTATGATGTGATGCGCCATTAGTATGAATATTAGGTTTTTTTATTTTTATTTTCTGTTTTTTGCACAGGTTACAAAATGTATAATTGGACAAAATATAGACAGCACACATCAACAACAGATTCATCGAATACAATAGAAGATTAGTCTCTGAATACAATTCATCATTTTAGTCTCCGAATACAAGTCATCATATTAGTCTCCGAATTGAAAAGACCGAACAAAGATAGAACATTATATTACAAGTCTCGAGACCGCGAGTTTGTCTTCACATTACAAGTCGATATCGATCATCTAAACTACCATCACATAGAAGAGAGCTGCGGTCATCACGATGAGCATCATCACGATGAAACTCGTCTTCATCCGGTTCCTCCAACGCTCCCTCCCCTCTCCCGCTAGATAGCGGGCGTATCTAGATTTGGCCTCGGCCCTAGTGGCGTACCCTTTGTAACTGTTACCGCTGAATCGGTGAACCTGTCTCCGACACTCCTCCCAGTTGTCGTAGACTCCGGGAACCTTACCCTTGTACACGACATACCACGGCATCGCTATGCAGTAGCCAAACGAAATGTTAGTACCAATTCACAGACAATACATAAGCAATATATAAGTATGCAACAGAATGATCGTAAGAGAAAAGCAAGACATTAATAGCATCGATTACATCTTAAGTTGAACGACTCTCGAAACCAAAGAGACATACTACAAGTTCATTAAAGTTTAATTACAACATGAGCCAATCGATGTTTCAGAACTAGACACAGCATCATTGCTTTCGACTCGACTCAAGGGACCGGAGTGTGGATGAACTCTGCCGTCTATCGTGGGAGTCATGAAACAACGGGCGTTGTCAGCCTGCATTTGTAGGATTGTGTCGATGTCACTGTTGGACGGTTGATTTCTGAGGTAGAACTGCCCCGAGGTACGAAGGACATCTTGATGGATGATTTCCGCAAACTCCGACTGGATGCGAAAGAATTCTTGTCTGATGTCCGCGTCCTGGATTGCCGACACACTCGCGGCCCAATCTTTGAGTCTACTCGATAGAAGAAGTTGATGATGGTCCCGTACGATCGCCCGCATGTGATGGATGGCATAGGAGGCACCCTTCTGACCGCCAGGCGGCTGCTTGACATAGAAGAACGTGTATTGTGGGAGAACACGTGCTTGCCGTACTTACGAATAGGCCTGGTGAAGGTGCCTCAGATTTGACGTAGCCGGGGAGAACATCATCAAGAACCTTCTTGACATTTGTGTAGTCTACGTTCGACTGACGGTCCGGGTCGAAATACGTGGCCATGGAATATTTGGGGCTTAGGAGGATGAGCGTGCAACGTGTGTCACTGCAGAAAACACGGAATGTTAAAAGAAAAACGATCGAAATCTAAGAATTCATATGTTACGGGGCGGTTGAGGGGAGGACTTACTCGGGAAAGTAAGGCACGAGGAAGTTATCCTTATCTTGGTTTGCCAGAATGACGCCTTCGAGGTAAGAACTCGCGACTTGCCGGTCCCCAGCGCTGCCCAAGATCTTGGCACGCATGTAGAAGGGGTCGACTATCACGATGTCCGGGGTCTTGTCGCGAATGATCCGCATCTCCATACTCAGCGAAAATAGCCGAACGAAGGTGTAGTGCAGCGGATGAAGGTTCAACATAGCATGGATGTCATCAAACCGCAGGACGATCGTACCCCCGATGGAGTTATCCACAAAGCCCTTGCCCTCTGGCACCTTGGCCGCGAAAACCGGGTATGCCACATCCTTCTCTCCGAGACGCCGCTTCTCCAAAGAAAGAACACTGTCATGCAGACTCCGCATAGCACCGGTTGCAGCATCGAGCATATTTCTCGGTAGCATCGGCCTACCCGCCACATGCACCCTCCTCGAGATATCCTCAGGTGAAGGTGGCCCGTCCTGAGCACGGATCGTACTCGGTGCCGGCTGGCCCGCACCCTTGTTAGTCTTTCTTTTGCGTGCCTTCTTCTTCTCCTGTAATGGGACCGAGTTCTGCTCACAGACCGCCTTCTTGAGTGTGTTGGGGCTGATCATATTTCGCACCTCGCCTATCTGAGGCTCGGTGAAGTCGGCAGCTGGAGGCGTCTCCTGAGAGCTGAACTGCAGACGACGCCTGTTGCAACTTGGCTTCTCCGCGGTACCAGCTAGATCGCGCACGTCTTTTGTTGGGTTGGGTTCTTGAGAAGGAGGCCCCATGAAGTCGCCACCGTACCCATGATCGCAAAGTACTGATCGACGTTGCCAAATGTATCATCGTCGTCATTCTGATCCTGTGCCATATGCATGTTTGGATCCAGTGGCATAGGGATGTCCGGCACCGTTGCGGCGGTCTTGCCATGGGGCCGACTTGGCGCACGACTGGCGGTGTTGTCTTTGGGGTGGTGTCCCCCGCCCCCAAACGAATCTGGCTCTTCGGCCAAAGCAGGGGCCAGCTCAGGCAGGCGCTGAGGGTCATCACGTCATCATCGTCGGCCCCGACGGGTCGAATCGGAGGTAACAACTCGTCGCAGCCTGGCAGCACCCGAACCAGTTGAACCCTAAACAAGTTGGGTGGCATCTGGGTACCGTGGAACAAGGGGTTGCCCAGTTGAACGATTTTTCCCTTGGCGACATCGACAAACTCGTTGTTCACGAAGTGCAGGAGAGTGCACGAAACATCAGCGGCGCCCTGCGAAAACATGTAGGGCTTCAGGGATGCCCATTCAAAGGCAAGGAGATGAAGTCCTCGGCCGAGAGAGGATTAATTAGTTACCGTGATGATGGCGTCGAGCTCGGCTAATGTCGAGGCACCGCCAACGGCGGGCGTGCAGTTGACGGAAGGGCCGCTTGCTACAGAGGTGCCGGCCGACGTACACCCGAGTGCATTAAGCTCCCGTGCCGGTGTCGGAGACACCAATGGCCCCGCCATCGTGTTCTGCGAGTT
>NW_024112826.1:0-9206 GCF_003073215.2 Triticum urartu | reverse complement strand
AAGAGGAGATTCAGTAGCCCCTGAACCAGCTTCAATGATGACGAGTCGGGCAGATTGTCTTCGGCATTGCAAGGCGGGTTCCTCCTCCAAGTACTTCATAGAAGATTTTGAACACAAAGGTAGTGTCCGGCTCTGCAAAATAAGTTTCCACATATTGCCATAGAGAGAATAATATTTACACAAATCTAATCTGCTGACGTATTCCGTAGCGTGACATCACACGGCCAAGTCTTTATTCGAATCGTTTTACTGTCCCACCTCAGCGCGTTTAGCGAGGCGGTTTCCTTGGCATGTCTTGTTAAAGCAGAGATCGTGTCCCCTTATTCTGGGATTCTCATCAATACGGGTGGGTAACCCAACGCCATTGATTATGGCGCTTGGGAGATAAGCGAGTTTTACCAGGCTAGTGGGGACGCATAGTGCGTCCACCCATATAAGGGGATAAGGATCCACCTTTTCTCACGCCTTCTTCCTCCTTTGCCTATCCATTCTTGCGCACTCGAGCTCCAGCGCCCAAGTCCGCACTCCCCACCTCAACCTTCAGCCATGTCCGGAGCGGGAGGCAAGTGGATGGTCTCCGTCACGGAGGGACACATCAAAAGACTGAGGAAGGCGGATACTTGTCTAACGACATTGCGCACCGGCTTCCCGAAGAGGGGCAGCTCATCCCCACCCCTAGGCCCCATGAGAGGGTGGTGTTCCTCCCCCATTTCCTCCGGACTGGGCTTCCCTCTCCACCCATTTGTCCAGGGGCTCATGTTCTACTATGGCCTGGATTTCCACGATCTGGCCCCGAACTTTGTCCTCAACATCTCGGCGTTTATCGTCGTGTGCGAGGCTTTCTTCCGCATCCGCCCCCATTTCGGCCTATGGCTCAAGACTTTCAATGTCAAGCCAAAGGTGGTGCGGCACCCAGGCGGAGTGCGGAGGCGCCATGGTGGGCAAGATGCCCAACGTCCTATGGCTCGAGGGCTCCTTCGTGGAGTCCCTAAAGGGGTGGCAATCGGGGTGGTTTTACATCACCGAGCCGCGCGACCCTGAATGGGTCGCAGCCCCCGAGTTCCGATCCGGACCCCCTACGCGGCTCACCTCCTGGAAAGAGACGGGCCTGTCGTGGGGTAAAGAAGGAGAGCTGACCGGACTCCAAACATGCGTCCAAACCCTGGTGGACAAGAAGCTCAAACTTGTCAACGTAGTCCAGGTTATGCTCATCCGCCGGATCCTCCCGTGTCAACAACGGGCTTTCAACCTGTGGGAGTTCGACCCGGCGCAGCACCGAACTCTGAGCAGGCTCTTCGACACGACGTACGAAGATGCCTGGAAGGTGCTTTTCAAGGGCGCCGAGGCCCCGCATCCGCTACCGAGGATCGCGGATTCAGCACGCTCGTGCGGTAAGCTTTTTTACCTTTTACAGGGTATTAGTTTTTCATAGTTTGACTCCATGCGGGATCTAAGCTCCCTTACCTTTGACAGGATTGGCAGGAGACGTCCGGACAGATCAACTGTCCGGCTCCTTTGCCCGAAGGCCCAGCGGACGCTCGCTTGGCGAAGCTGCTGGTTCCGGCACCCTATGTGGTGACGGAGAAGAAGGCCAAGAAGAAGGCCACGGGGACTCGAAAGAGTGCCCGGCGCCAGGAGGTGTCGGATTCATCATCCGACGACTCCAAGGCGCACTCCTCCCATGAAGACGAGGAGGAGGAAGAAGAGACCTCTCCCCCTCCAGCGGGGGAGGGAAGAAAAGGAAGGCCGCCCCAACTGGGGAGGCCGAAGGGTCCAAGAAGGGGAAGACCCCTCCTCCGGACTACTCCACCAACGCCGACGACGGCGAAGAGGAGTGGCGCACAGGGCCAAGCCCCTGGCGAGATCGTAAGTATCCGGATACCAGAGTGATTCATAGTATTCCCCCATTGCATAGCTTTTCCTTACGTCGAACATGTCTATGCAGTCCGCCCAAGGCCGGGCTCGACGAGTCGTCGAGCGGCTCCCTGGATTCGTCGGATGTGAATTCGCTTCGGGCTACCTCCCCCCATCCCTACGGACGACGCCGAGGCGGCGTCCCAACAGGTTCCAAGCCAGGAGGAGGTGGTCCTGGAGGCCGCAAGGCGACCTCCCGGACTCCAGGCGTGAAGGGGATAAACCCCCAAGGGCTCCAAGTCCGGCTTTGAGCCGGACACCGCGCCGGAACCTTCAACGGTTCCGGACTCCTGTAGGCAGCCTCCTTCCAAGAGGAGCAAGCCTACCGAGCCGGTGACCTCCGTCCAACCGGAGGCACCGGGCAATTTGCTAGAGGTGCTTAACGGCGCCTCCATCGACGAGGAGTGACGGTGTCCTGGACTAGGGGGTACTCACCACGCTTTCTCCCGATCTATTAGATTGGGCCGAAGACCCCCATGGCTGTATACTCATGGGCCAGTTCGGACGGCTGCCGCATACAAGGAAGATTCCACAAGACTTGGCGATCAAGACAAGGACTTCTCCCCACCGGCGTATTCGGCTAGGACTCTTGTTAACCTAGGCCTCTGGTGCATTATATAAACCAGGGCCAGGCTAGTCGATAGGATATACACATCAACAATCATACCATAGGCTAGATTCTAGGGTTTAGCCTCCTCGATCTCGTGATAGATCTACTCTTGTACTACCCATATCATCAATATTAATCAAGCAGGACGTAGGGTTTTACCTCCATCAAGAGGGCCCGAACCTGGGTAAAACATCGTGTCCCTTGCCTCCTGTTACCATCCGGCCTAGACGCACAGTTCGGGACCCCCTACCCGAGATCCGCCGGTTTTGACACGACATTGGTGCTTTCATTGAGAGTTCCGCTGTGTGATCGACAAAAGGATCGATGGCTCGCCTGCAGATCAACTGCGACTTCGGCATCTTCGTCACCAGCTCGACTGGTCACCTTGGTTCGACCAAGAATTGCGCCCCGTGTTCGGATCACCATGTTCGGACGAGGGCCTTCATCAAACATCAACTCCGATCTCTATCAAGATCACGGAGGAATCATCTATGGAGCTCGGGGGCTCAACGTCAACATTGCCCTCAAGCGACCGTGCTGTTTTTCTGGACAGCGAACTCGTATCTGCCGCCACCACCTCCTCGAGTATCGCTTTGACGATCGCTTTGGTGGAATTGTGCGGAATTGAGTCTACAACAACCCTGGAAAATTTCGTCGAGTTCCGATGGAGGAATCTCTGGCAATCCACGATATACCGGAGCCCTGTCAAATCTGGACGGGAATTTGGATGAGTTTAGGGCGTGGTGTCCAGCTTCTAGCTCGGACGTCCTTTGGAAGATCCAACCGTTGATCGGCTGCGGAATTCCTATATCTACCACCTCTCAAAATTTCAGGCTCGATCCGACCGTCCAAACTCCGGGAACCTTCCGATTAGTGCATCACTTTTTGGATCTGTTTTCTGCGCGAAAACGAATCCGACCCGAGTTCATCTTTTTTATGAACGGGATTTCGGACATCCTTTTGAAGGAAGTTTTGTATGGGGTATTGTGTTTTGTTCCCGAACACATCCCACTAACTTTAAGATCTTTTGAACATGATCTTCAACATCATGCTGGTGTCAAACCAGTCCGGCAATATTACTCACGGCTGCCGACCTGTGCTAGACACGGGTCACTTTAGCCGACTCAACTTCTTTCGGATCATCATCTCGGCAAGCCGAACAAGAGTCCGGCATCGCGAAGGATAAATCATCATCAACATCGCCGCCCCACGGATTACACGGAGCGGGCATACCGGCATCGCCGCACGGTCGCTTCATCAAGCGGCATCGACCACGTCACGACCTGCATCGAGGGCCGCACTATTGCTTTCAATGGTTACCGCATCACGCCGACCCTGCATCGACATTGACTTCGGCGCCAGGCCATATTTCTTTTATTACTCACTTTGCATAATTATTATGCAACGATTTTTTTTATATTATCATTATTACTATTATCTCCGGTTTGCACTATTTTTTGTGCACAGGAAAATGATCCGGGGACTTCGGCGTCACTCTGCCGGTCTGCATTGATCGTGCTATGTCACCACTTCGGCGTGTCAAGCTCTCCGCTCCGCCACCTCGGGACCGGCTTGAGGGATGGAACCTTGCCCCGCATCAAGCTCGGACCGCGTCATCAATACCGAACACATTAACCAGCTAAGTCGCTTTCATGCTCAAAGCTTTAATTTCTAACTTGCGTTCGGTTCGACCAAGCATTATACTTTTTTGGAAAAAAGTTGCTTCTAAAAAATTTCCTTGTCCAAACTTTGTTTGTGACGCATAAATTCAAATACCCCGTTTACTTGGGGGCTTCCTTTATGAAGCTTTTCCTGTTGCATATGATTATACTTGTACGGCTTCGTTCCTTGTTCGTGTATTACGCCACAATATGCACCATATTGACTTAAGCGATTTGCAAGCTGGGTTGCCTCGCTCCTGTGTTTACCCCTACGTTCCCGATTGTTCGGCTAGGGAGTAAAGGGAGCACCTCTGCGATTGTCATGATCGGGTCCCGAGCCGGACCTCAGACTGGGTGAAGCCGAAAGCTAGCGCTCTTATAGTTTTCAATGATGGTCGGCACACAACGGAACTCATGAGTACAAAAAATCTATTGCACAAGTCTCATAATAACAATGAGCACCGAAGAAAGGTATCGGTGGGGGTACTATTTTCTTCGAAGATGCTTCTTACACTTCGCAGTAATATAGCATAAGTTCCCTGAGCGCGCTTTGTCTGTTACAGCCTTATGGCCTGATTGCCTGGTTATTGGAAACACCGTCGATATTCTCGACCGATGGAGTACATAACACTTTTCGGTCCTTGACCGAAGAGGGAGAAGCTGACGGTCGGTTAAGACGCGTTTAAAGTTCGGTTGAACATAGATATGATATAAGTACTTCGGTACATGCAATCATTCTTCTACCCAAGTCACTTGGGGGCTCTTAAGTTTATTTGAGCCGTTTTATAATAAGTGTTCTTCTTCTTAGTCGTTGCAAAGTTTTATTATTATTATTTATCACTCCTTTTTTCGACACGAGTGTGCGGTCACTAGCCGGGGAGCCTAATTTCTCTCTCAAAGCCGCTAGAGTTTAGTTTGCTAAACTGGCCTGATGAGAAGTACTCCGCCCTCGGGATAGGAGGTTGAAGCCGTAGGCTGACCCGCTCGAAGTCTTGAGATAGGATGTATCATGTTAAAGCACGACAGAAGCACTTTTTTTCTAAGACCAACTTTTCGGATTGGCACCGAACACTTGATATTGTTCGGACGTCATGTTTTTACTGACGTTTCTTGGTTTTCCAAGCTTTTTGGCACTTTTAAACTATTTGTGCTTTTCCAGCATTAGTCTCGCAGTGCAACGCCGGACACCTTTAGGGATTCGGCAAAAACATTCTCAGATATTGCTATATATGCATCGGTTTCGAATTGTGTCTTCGGTCAATAGTTGGGTTGCCCGGCTCCTGTGCTTCTCCTACGTTCCGCTTTGTTCGGCTAGGTGTGCAAAGGGAGAACCACTGCGATTGTGCTTCCAGCTCACATGGTTAGCACCTCAGTGGAGAAAGCCGAAAACTGACTGTCACAATAAGCATAAACTGGTCAGCGATCCGATGACTATGACGGGCCATTCATAACATTGGCCGAAGTGTTTACGGCTTGACCTCGACTGTCGCCGAACACTACCGGGGGCTATTAACTGGCCTCCCAAACTAAATCCTCGATATTTTGCTCTTACATTCGAGCTGAGGTTTCATGATCATGCTTAGCATGACAACCCAAAGAAAGGAACCGATAGCGGGACTATTTTCTTTGGAAGACATTTCTTCTGTTAAACAGTAATATAACTCTCTGCGTACCTTTGTTTATAAAACCGTATGGCCAGATTGCCTTGTTTGTTGTAAATCTTTGCCCTCATAAAGGCTTTATAAAGTAGGACAAACACTCCTCGGCTACTGGCCGAGGAGGTGGAAGCCGATGGTCGGTCAACAAAGTTTTGTACAATGCGGATCCGAGCATTAATGACGTAAAGTACTTGGATACATAGAGTCATTACACATAATTTGTGATTTTACTATGGATATTGATCCTTAATTCGGCCACCCGTGCCCGCATTAAGGCTCGGGGGCTACTGGGCTTCGGGCTTATTATTTACAAATATTAAAGGGGCACATCGATCCCCTGATCTGGTGTTGCCACCCGACCAGTGTCTCGGGGGCTACTGCATTGCTTGTCCAATGCAGAAAATTTTATGTGCAATATAGTTTCGAGGAGATTTTGATCCTCAGGTTGGTCGGCCGCACCCAACCTGAGTCTCGAGGACTGAGCACGCCGCTTTTAGTGTCCCGAAGTATTCTGCCGAGCTTGGACTTGATCCTCAGGCCGATTTTGCAAATCAACCTGAGTCTCAGCGGCTACTGGAATCAGCGGTCTTACGTCATCCTTCGGGTGCATCTCGGGTTTTAGACCGATACACACCTTGAGGGCTACTGGCTATATATCTCGGCAGAGAATAAATTGCACCAATAAAAAATATTCACAAAAATCGGCCCACATTCGGGGTGGTGCACCACCTCGGAAGCAGCCCGGCATAAAGCTCGGGCGCTAGTGGCTGGCTCCATAGAGGGCATTTCCGGCATTAAGCTCGGCTAAACTCCTTCAAACTTCTTTGAACCAAGGTGATTTACGACACCTCGGATATAGTCCGGCATTGGAGCTCGGATAAGTCCGGCGTTGGAGCTCGGATATCTCGGCGTTGGAGCTCGGATATAGTCCGGCGTTGGAGCTCGGATACATAGTCCGGCGTTGGAGCTCGGATACATTCCAGCGTTAGAGCTGGGAAGCGGTCCGGCGTTGGTGCTCGGCTGCAAAAGATACCTCGAATGCAGTCCGGCGTTGGAGCTCGGACGCAAGAGGATGCTCGCCCGGGAACAACTTCAAACCCGAGGTGTGGCATAAAAATAAAGGCATTGATAAAGGCCGGAAACTTAAAGGGGCTCCTCGGATACCCGACGTGTAAACTCGTCGAATGCATTTCGGCGATCCTCAAGATCGAAGATAAAAGATTTGTTGAACCAGTTTTCAAGACCGATGACCGAAGATGAAGAACAGTTCGGAAGAATCGAGGAGCGTCCCTAACTTGAAGACCGGTTCAGGGGGCTACTGACGGTGTCTTGGACTAGGGGGTACTCACCATGTCGTCTCCCGATCTATTAGATTGGGCCGAGGACCCCCATGGCCGTATACTCATGGGCCAGTTCGGACGTGCCGCATACAAGGAAGATTCCACAAGACTTGGCGATCAAGACAAGGACTCCTCCCCACCGGCGTATTCGGCTAGGACTCTTGTTATCCTAGGCCTCTGGTGCATTATATAAACCGAGGCCAGGCTAGTCGATAGATATACACAACAATCATACCATAGGCTAGCTTCTAGGGTTTAGCCTCTTGATCTCGTGGTAGATCTACTCTTGTACTACCCATATCATCAATATTAATCAAGCAGGACGTAGGGTTTTACCTCCATCAAGAGGGCCCGACTTGGGTAAAACATCGTGTTCCCTGCCTCCTGTTACCATCCAGCCTAGACGCACAGTTCGGGACCCCCTACCCGAGATCCGCCGGTTTTGACACCGACAAGGAGCACCACACTATTATGAGTGCGGTGATCCAGAAGGTTCAGTCCGCCAAGAGCGGACTGACTGAAGCCTGTGCCAGCCTTCTAACAGGCTTTGAGGTAAGTAAAGAATATGTAAAAATATTACCGCATAGACAGTAGCCCCTGATGCTCTGTTCGGCGTTTGGAAAGAAAAGCCGAATAGAGGATCTAATAACATTCGCAGGAGTCTAACAAAGTCAATATGCGTATGCAGGCTTCGCTGCTGGCCTCGCCGCACTGACTGCGGAGGTGGATACGCTGAAGCAGAACCTCGAGCGGTCCGAGCAAGAGCTCGGCCTAGCCAAGCAGCAGCTCGAGGAGAAGGAATGGTAAGAAATACCTTATTGAAATATGTGAAAGGTGCAATTGCAAAAAGTGACAGGATTAACGCGGCTATTGTAGGGGCCACAACTGAGGTGGCGACCCTTAAGCAAGCGCTGTCCGAGGCCGAAAAGAGGGCCCGGAGCGCACCGAGCGGGAGAAGCATGAGACGCAGGTTGGCGAGGTGCGGCAAGAGCTCCAGGCTCTCATGAAAAAACATGAGAGTTTGGAGCTTGACTCGAAGACGCGAGAGTCTGAGCTCGCGGCGGCCATTGAAGATGCCAAGTCTGCCAAGGCCGAAGCCCAGAAGGCCCTCCAGGAGGTTGAGGCAATAAAAAAGATAGCGGCGGGTAAGGCATTCTTTATGCAAAGCAAGCACAAAAGTGAATTACTTGTTACTTACCCGAATCCGGAGCTCTCCAGGAGCATTCGCAGACTTGCCCCGTAGCGTGTCGGATGCGCCGCCTTCTACCGAGCCGAGGAGGGAAGCTCGACGGAGAAGGTGTTCTGGTCTCAGTATGCTGAGGCCGAACACCCGGTGCCCTTAAGCGACCAGCTGAAACAGCTGGTCGAGCTCCATAAGGTGGCCGAACAGGCCATGAAGGGCCTCATAGTCCGGCTGTGGAGAGGCCATGCCTGGGAGCTACTTCGGGCTGGTGAGGCGGCTGGTGGAGGCTGTCCAAGGCTCGAAGTCATCAAGCGCTCCGTATGCATCGAGGGTGCCCGTAGGGCGCTTGCCCGTGCGAAGGTGCACTGGGGCAAGCTGGATGCTGAGAAGCTTGTGAAGGACGGGCCACCGCCGGGCAAGGAGCATCGCAAGCCCGAGATGTATTATGAGGGCATTTCTGAAGGGTGCCCGCCTTGTGGCGGATGAATGTTCCATGGATGTAATTTTTCAGTAAACTCGCTCGTTTTGTCCTGTGCGCTGAAAACTTGTTCATGTGCGCTAAGCAATGCTTTTTGAATTTAAAATATTACCTTCTGTGCGGCCGTTTATCAAATTTGAGAGATGGCGAGTCGTCGGCTTCTGCCCCCATGGCACGAGTGCTGGGGTGTTCGGGATAAACATGAGCGCTCTTTTTCCCATTCTTGGGTCCTTTGAGGGAGGCGCTCAACACAACGAACAAGGCAATCGGACTATAATGCTTGAACACTCTCACTTAGCCATAGAATTCTATAATTTTAAATTTCGGCGAAGCCCCTAGTGTTCGGAAGACCGAGTTCGGGG